>NW_021703768.1:96900391-96907016 GCF_005190385.1 Monodon monoceros
AGAAGTAACAACTGACACTGCAGAAATACAAAGGATCATGAGAGATTACTACAAGCAGCTATATGCCAATAAAATGGACAACCTGGAAGAAATGGACAAATTCTTAGAAAAGCACAACCTTCCAAGACTGAACCAGGAAGAAACAGAAAATATAAACAGACCAGTCACAAGCACTGAAATAGAGACTGTGATTAAAAATCTTCCAACACACAAAAGCCCCAGGCCAGATGGCTTCCCAGGCGAATTCTATGTAACATTTAGAGAAGAGCTAACACCTATCCTTCTCAAACTCTTCCAAAATATAGCAGAGGGAGGAACACTCCCAAACTCATTCTACGAGGCTACAATCACCCTGTTACCAAAACCAGACAAAAGTGTCAGTTAGAAAGAAATCTACAGGCCAGTATCACTGATGAACATAGATACAAGAATCCTCAACAAAATACTTGCAAACAGAATCAAACATACATTAAAGGCATCATACACCATGATCAAGTGGAGTTTATCCCAGAAGTGCAGGGATTCTTCAATATACACAAATCCATTAATATGATACACCATATTAACAAATTGAGGAAAAAACCATATGATCATCTCAATAGATGCAGAAAAATCTTTTGACAAAATTCAACACTCATTTATGATAAAAACCCTCCAGAAATTAGGCATAGAAGGAACTTACCTCAACATAATAAAGGCCATATATGACAAACCCATATCCAACATCATTCTCAATGTTGAAAAACTGAAACCATTTCCTCTAAAATAAGGAACAAGACAAGGTTGTCCACACTCACCACTATTATTCAACTTAGTTTTGTAAGTTTTAGCTACAGCAATCAGAGAAGAAAAAGAAATAAAAGGAATCCAAATCAGAAAAGAAGAAGTAAAACTGTCACTGTTTGCAGATGACATGATACTATACATAGAGAATCCTAAAGATGTTACCAGAAAACTACTAGAGCTAATCAATGAATTTGGTGAAGTAGCAGGATACAAAATTAATGCACAGAAATCTCTTGCATTCCTATGCACTAATGATGAAAAATCTGAAAGAGAAATTAAGGAAACACTCCCATTTACCTTTGCAACAAAAAGAATAAAATACCTAGGAGTAAACCTACCTAAGGAGACAAAAGACCTGTATGCAGAAAGCTATAAGACACCGATAAAAGAAATTAAAGGTGAGACAAACAGATGGAGATATATACCATGTTCTTGGATTGGAAGAATCAACATTGTGAAAATGACTATACTACCCAAAGCAATCTACAGATTCAATGCAGTCCCTATGAAACTACCGCTGGCATTTTTCACAGAACTAGAACAAAAAATTTCACACTTTGTATGGAAACACAAAAGAATAGCTAAAGCAATCTTGAGAAAGAAAAATCGAGCTGGAGGAATCAGACTCCTTGACTTCAGACTATACTGCAAAGCTACAGTAATCAAGAGAGTATGATACTGGCACAAAAACAGAAATATAGATCAATGGAACAGGATAGAAAGCCCAGAGATAAAACCACGCATATATGCTCACCTTATTTTTGATAAGGAGGCAAGAATATACAGTGGAGAAAAGACAGCCTCTTCAATAAATGGTGCTTGGAAAACTGGACAGCTATATGTAAAATAACTAAATTAGAACACTCCCTAACACCATACACAAAAATAAACTCAAAATGGAATAAAGACCTAAATGTAAGGCCAGGCACTATAAAACCTTAGAGGAAACATAGGCAGAACATTTGGTGACATAAATCACAAGATCCTTTTTGACCCACCTTCTAGAGAAATGGAAATAAAAATAAACAAATGGGACCTAATGAAACTTCAGAGCTTTTGCACAGCAAAGGAAACATAAACAAGACCAAAAGACACCCGCAAAATGGGAGAAAGTATTTGCAAAAGAAACAACTGACAAAGGATTAATCTCCAAAATTTACAAGCAGCTCATGCTGCTTAGTATCAAAGAAACAAATAACCCAATCCAAAAATAGAGAGAAGACCTAAATAGACATTTTTCCAAAGAAGTTACACAGATTGCCAACAAATGCATGAAAGGATTCTCAACATCACTAATCATTAGAGAAATGCAAATCAAAAGTACAAGGAGGTATCATCTCACACCAGTCAGAATGGCCATCGTCAAAAAATCTACAAACAATAAATGCTGGAGAGGGTGTGGAGAAAAGGGTACCCTCTTGCACTGTTGGTGGGAATATAAGTTGATACAGCCACTATGGAGGACGGTATGGAGTTTCCTTAAAAAACTAAAAATGGAACTACCATATGACACAGCAATCCCACTACTGGGCATATACCCTACGAAAACCATAATTCAAAAAGAGTCATGTACCAGAATGTTCATGGCAGCTCTATTTACAATAGTCAGGACATGGAAGCAACCTAAGTGTCCATCAACAGATGAATGGAAAAAGAAGATGTGGCACATATATGCAATGGAATATTACTCATCCATAAAAAGAAATGAAATTGAGTTATTTGTGGTGAGGTGGATGGACCTAGCGTCTGTCATACAGAGTAAAGTAAGTCAGGAAGAGAAAAAGAAATACCATATGCTAACACATATATATGGAATCTAAAAAAAAAAAAAAAAAAACTTTCTGAAAAACCTAGTGGGAGGTCAAAAATAAAGATGCAGATGTAGAGAATGGACTTGAGGACAAGGACACAGGGAGTGGGAAGAGGAGGCTGGGACGAAGTGAGAGAGTGGCATGGAAATATATACACTATCAAATGTAAAATAGACAGGTAGTGGGAAGCAGCCACATAGCACAGGGAGATCAGCTTGGTGCTTTGTGACTAGCTAGAGGGGTGGGATAGGGAGGGTGGGAGGGAAATGCAAGAGAGAGGAGATATGTGGATATATGTATAACTAATTCACTTTGTTATAAAGCAGAAACTAACACACCATTGTAAAGCATTATACTCCAATAAAGGTGTTTAAAAAAATCTCTTGGAGGAAAATAGGCAGAACACTTTCTGACATAAATCGCAGCAAAATCTTTTTTGATCCACCTAGAGTAATGAAAATAAAAACAAAAAATATACAAATGGGACCTAATTAAACTTAAAAGCTTTTTCACAGAAAAGGAAACCATAAACAAAACAAAAAGACAAGCCTCACAATGGGAGAAGTATTTGCAAAAGAAGGGACCAACAAGGGATTAATCTCCAAAATATGCAAACAGGTCATTTATCTCAATATCAAAAAAATAAACAAACAACCCAGTCAAAAAATGGGCAGAAGATCTAAGCAGACATTTCTCCAAAGAAGACACACAGATGGCCAAAAAGCACATGTAAAGATGCTCAACATTATTACAGAAATGCAAATCAAAACTGCAATGACGTTATCAAATCACACAGGTCAGAATGGCCATCATGAAAAATCTACACACAATAAATGCTGGAGACGGTGTGGAGAAAGGGAACCCTCCTACACTGTTGGTGGAAATGTAAATTGATACAACCGTTATGAAGAACAATATGGAGTTTCCTTAAAAAACTAAATATAGAATTACCATATGATCCAGCAATCCCACTCCTGGGCTTATATCTGGAAAAACCATAATTCAAAAAGATACATGCACCCCAATGTTCATTGCAACACTTTATACAATAGCCAAGACATGGAAGCAACCTAAATGTCCATTGACAAAGAGTGGATAAAGAAGATGTGGTATCTATATACAATGGAACATTACTCAGTCATAAAAAGAGAATGAAATAATGCCTTTTGCAGCAACATGGATGGACCTAGTGATTGGAGCGAAGTAAGTCAGACAAAGACAAATACCATATGATATTGCTTATATGTGGAATCTAAAAAATGACACAAATGAACTTATTTACAAAACAGAAATAGAGTCACAGATGTAGGAAACAAACTTATGGTTACCAGGCAGGAAAGAGGTGGGTGGGATAAATTGGGAGATTGGGATTGACATTTACATACTACTATATATAAAATGGATAATTAATAAGGACCTACTGTATGGCACAGGGAACTCTACTCAATACTCTGTAATGACCTATATGGGAAAAGGATCCAAAAAAGAGTGGACATATGTATATGTATAACTGATTCACTTTATTGTACACCTGAAACTAACACAACGTTGGAAATCAGCTGTAATCCAAGAAAAATTTTTTTTAAAAAGGAAAAAATCAGTAAATAAATACATTGCCAAAGCTTTATTTATTTAGTAAATTTACACAATATTTTTCTTCCAAAGTGCTACACAGTAACAGCAGCTAGGCAAGATCCAAAAGGCACTTTGTCTTCTGGCTTCAGTTATTTTCCCTGAACTCTTTTCTAAGAGCTAGCTCCAGTATCCAGCAGCTGTCTGATTTAAGATGCAATGCACTCTCCTTTTTTTCCCTTCCCGACTCTTCTGTCTAAATCTTGACATTTTAACTTGTTTTTTTTTGCCAACATTCTCTCCACCCCACCCTCTTTCTTCCTCTTCCTCTGTCTCTGTATCTCTCCCATCATTAGGACTCATTCCAACCTCCAATGAAGAAAAGTAAAAACATAAGCATTAAATCACTTTTTAATGTCTTGATAGGTCTTCTCCTCATTTCTTATGGAACTTTGCTTTCTCACCTATGTGAAATGTTTGCTTTTTTTGTTGCTCTTCTCTAAGTTTCTCCTATTCTTATCCGAGTTTAAAGTCCATATTAGTTTGGACTATTTATTTTTGTTTAGATGTCAATCTTACTACCTCAGTTTAAGAAGGAAGAATAAAATAAGATAAAAGAAAAATACTTAAAATGTGAATTAAAATTAACACACAGCTAATAGCATTTGGTGTTTAAATTATTTTTTTAAAGTTTCCTTTAAATCCAAACTCCCAATTTAAAAATGAGTTCCATATTTAACCCTTCCACTCTTGATTTCTACTGCTGTTATATTTTTTTGGATGTCCCTCTGTTCCTTAGTTGTTAATCCTCTAAGGGTAGGGGCTATGGTTAAATCAATGTTTAAAGAACATTGTACCAAATAGACATGATGATATGTAATCAAAATAATAATCAAATGTGCTACCTAGCTTTATTATTTTTTTCTTTTACTTTCGGTAATGAATGCTCAGCACAGTGACAGGCAGAAGGAGAGAACGCTTGCTGAAGTTTCATTTTCTTTCGACATATCTCCAACAGTGGGACATTAATATGTCTGTAACTTTGAAATACTGATTCTGAAGCCAGAATTACAACTATGAAGGCATCAAGAGTGCCTCTTGAACATATTTCTCTGGACAAATTACCTCTAACAGCCTGGAATCACTAGCGATCACTGCTCTCTTTTCATCAGATCTTCTTTGAGATACCAGAGATCGATTATTGATTCTTGATTGCCTGGGAAATATGATGGAGACTAGCCCTGGTTTTAAACAGCAGTGCATCCTTTTAATTTCTATGAAAATACGAAATTTCATCCTTCTCTCTAGTTCCTATCCCAATTATCTAATGACTTTGCCCTGTGATGATTATGTGCTCTGAAAGTCTGACTGAGGTCTTCCGCAGATGTGGCTGTATGAGTCACTGGTTAAGGAATTCCTTTACAGAGGTTTGGAAGGTGTGCTGGGAGTTGTTGTAATGGAAGGTGTTTACTTATATGCTGCCTCAGTAAATCAGAGACTGCTACTTCCCATACAGGAAGCCTAATGAGCCAATTGACTGCAAAATAAAAGCAAACTGGGTGTTGATCGTCCCACACATAGCTATTAGGAAGAAGCACCAGCTGTAGATCATGCTGAGTCGGGGCAACAGAACAACCAATTTTACTGTTTCCTACCGTTGGTTTAACGATCGAGTTTAACGCTTAAGAGGTCACAAAGCATTTCTGTATCTAACAGCTGTCATGTATTAAAACAATTTAGATGGCTCTCTTCTTTATAAGCAGAAATAAGACGTTCCATGTAAAGGATGTATCTAGCAGATAACAACCTGGAAAGGCATCTAGACAGAGGAGAGTGGAGCTAAGGCACAAAGAAGGAAACCTCTGATTTCCTGTGTCCCTTAGTAGCTACTTTCTACTGCTTATGTGGGTCACTATAATGGCAAGGGTGCTGTGAGGGCTGGTGGTTTTAATTTTGTAGTCTGAGATGCATTTTCCTTGTACATATGCCCTTAGGGACACAGACAAATACCCTTCTCTATTATATGGTTTTTCTGGAAATTCCACTTCTGATATGAGAATACTAAGAGGAACCACTGAAATAGGAAAAGCAATGTGAAATTTCAAAATTTAGGGGGAGTTTCTTCTTGCTACACTCCAGTGGCCTAAAACTCCAGTACTCCTGGGGAGGAAGGGTTTATGCTGGTTGAACTGACTGAATTTATAAGCAAATTGCTGACTGGGAGATGAGAACAGACCCAAACAGGAAAGGAATAGGAGAGACAAAAGCTTAGCTTTGGTGAAAATGTACTGTGTGATTTTTAGAACAGAAAGTGAGATGGAAAAGTGGGAGAAATACAGATATTTGAGGGGAAATGAAACCATTCCATTAAACAAAGCTGGGTTGAGCCCACCCATCTGTCATACACATACACACACACACACACACACACACACACACACACACACACACACACA
>NW_021703768.1:96907026-97167324 GCF_005190385.1 Monodon monoceros
GAACGCATACCCAGTAAGGGACTGTTAGTCACTTTCTTAGGCTTTTATCTCACTGTCAAGAATCAAAACCATTGCTCTGAATAGGACCTCAATGTCAAGATACTAGAAAAAAGAAATAACTCTTTTGCCAAATTGTGCAGTCTTGTTCCAGGGTCACTAGTCCACTTAGAAATTCCCCATGAGAGCCATGGATTTGAAACTCAGTTGGTGTGAACAAAGGGGTGGACCTTTCCTGATCCTTGCTGTTCTGAGCTTGTGGACCGTCATGAACTTTTCATTTTATGTGATCTCATGGGTGAGAGAACTGCACACCTGCTTGGCTCACACTAAACTACATTTAAAAAAAAAAGTCTACATACATAACAGATGCACCAGAGGATTTCATTCTGGGAGGAATTATACGTTCAGACAGTTCACACATCCCCCCCAGTCCTACTCCTATCCCTATGCCGGCATTATGGTGCAGATTGGGCAAACTGACAACGTGTGTTTCTCGTGGAAACGAATCCAGTATATTTTCCACATACTTATTAGATATGCTCAGTAAAGCATACTGCACATACATTTTTTTAAACATCTTTATTGGAGTATAATTGCTTTACAATGGTGTGTTAGTTTCTGCTTTATAACAAAGTGAATCA
Organism: Monodon monoceros; assembly: GCF_005190385.1. Lineage (NCBI taxonomy): Eukaryota > Metazoa > Chordata > Mammalia > Artiodactyla > Monodontidae > Monodon > Monodon monoceros. The sequence continues at coordinate 96,907,668 of NW_021703768.1, forward strand.
GCTATACATATACATATGTCCCCGTATCTCCTCCCTCTTGCATCTCCCTCCATCCTCCCTATCCCACCCCTCTAGGTGGTCACAAAGCACCAAGCTGATCTCCCTGTGCTATGCAGCTGCTTCCCACTAGCTACTGGTTTTATATTTGGTAGTGTATATATGTCCATGCCACTCTCTCACTTTGTCCCAGTTTACCCTTCCCCCTCCCCGTGTCCTCAAGTCCATTCTCTAGTAGGTCTGCGTCTTTTTTTTTTTTTTTGTCTCATGTACTCATAAATCACAAAAGTTGGAGTTAGCAACAAAAAAGAAAAATAGTTCTGCCCATTTTCTAACTCAAATTCTTTTTTTTTTTTTTTAACATCTTTATTGGGGTATAATTGCTTTACAATGGTGTGTTAGTTTCTGCTTTCTAACAAAGTGAATCAGTTATACATATACATATGTTCCCCTATCTCTTCCCTCTTGCGTCTCCCTCCCTCCCACCCTCCCTATCCCACCCCTCCAGGCGGTCACAAAGCACGGAGCTGATCTCCCTGTGCTCTGCGGCTGCTTCCCACTAGGTATCTACCTTACGTTTGGTAGTGTATATATGTCCATGTCTCTCTCTCGCTTTGTCACAGCTCACCCTTCCCCCTCCCCATATCCTCAAGTCCGTTCTCTAGTAGGTCTGTGTCTTTATTCCTGTCTTACCCCTAGGTTCTTCATGACATTTTTTTCCCTTAAATTCCATATAAATGTGTTAGCATACGGTATTTGTCTTTCTCTTTCTGACTTACTTCACTCTGTATGACAGACTCTAGGTCTATCCACCTCATTACAAATAGCTCAATTTCATTTCTTTTTATGGCTGAGTAATATTCCATTGTATATATGTGCCACATCTTCTTTATCCATTCATCCGAAGATGAGCACTTAGGTTGTTTCCATCTCCGGGCTATTGTAAATAGAGCTGCAGTAAACATTTTGGTACATGACTCTTTTTGAATTATGGTTTTCTCAGGGTATATGCCCAGTAGTGGGATTGCTGGGTCCTATGGTAGTTCTATTTGTAGTTTTTTAAGAAACCTCCATACTGTTCTCCATAGTGGCTATACCAATTCACATTCCCACCAGCAGTGCAAGAGTGTTCCCTTTTGTCCACACCCTCTCCAGCATTTATTGTCTCTAGATTTTTTGATGATGGCCATTCTGACTGGAGTGAGATGATATCTCATTGTAGTTTTGATTTGCATTTCTCTAATGATTAATGATGTTGAGCATTCTTTCATGTGTTTGTTGGCAGTTTGTATATCTTCTTTGGAGAAATGTCTATTTAGGTCTTCTGCCCATTTTTGGATTGGGTTGTTTGTTTTTTTGTTATTGAGTTGCATGAGCTGCTTGTAAATTTTGGAAATTAATCCTTTGTCAGTTGCTTCATTTGCAAAGGGTCTGCGTCTTTATTCCCATCCTGCCTGTAGGTTCTTCATGACCATTTCTTTTTTTTTTTTTTTTTTCAGATTCCATATATATGTGTTAGCATACAGTATTTGTTTTTCTTTCTGACTTATTCCACTCTGTATGATAGACTCTAGGTCCATCCACCTCACTATAAACAACTCAATTTCATTTAAAATATGAGACAGTTTTGTACATTTTATTGGAAATATAACCTAGTCAAATATTTCAAATGACAGCAACAGTGGACAGGTAACATTCCATTTGCAAATCTTTCTAGAACATATCGGGGCCACCAAATCTGTGAGAACACTTTCGAGACCTACTTCCTCAAGGAAACTTCCCTCAACTAATTAGAGAGTGATGGTGAAGTCCCTGACATGGAAATTCCACCAATTCTCTGTCCTCACAGCCTCTCTGAATGCATTTTACTCTACAGAGTCAAAACACCCTGTTGACACTTACTGGCTTTCCTCAGTGTAGGTATTCTGTGCCTTCGCCCTTATATGAACCAGTAGATTTCAAAATCAGAGTTTCTCAAATTTTTAATAGTGTACTTCGAATAAAATGTTTAACATATACAAGTATAAATCCTACTCCTAGATAAGAAATTTTATGAAATAGACTCACTTTTATACTTCAGGTCATTTATTTGAAAGGGAAATTTTGTATTAGTACTAGAGATGTGAAATTAGTATTTCATGAATTGACGATAAACAAAAACGTAAATCAACGAATACAAAACAATGTAATTGAATTCCAGCTTGAGACAGTTGCCAGCCAAATTCCCTTTAAAGCCTGATTCCCCAATGTCAAAAGAGGGAGAACAACAGTTTGGGAGATGCTAAGGACTTAATAGTACCTTGCTGAGACTTGTCTTTGATGGAAGCCTAGAGAATAACAAAGAATTAGATATTCTTAAAAAATATAAGAATTAAAAAGGAGTAACTTTCTTGCCACTATTGAATGATGCATCAGTAACACTGACTAAAATCACCACCACTGTGTGTGTCACACACTTGGGAACACCCTGCCTTGTTGTTGTGCAGTATTAGTGATGTATGTAACTATGTAACGTGATGTAAAGTTTTGACAGTAACTTTTTTCTACATTAAAAAAGTATAATTCCATATGCAAAGTTCAAAACCCCTCTAATCAATGATGCTGAATCGAAGTCATGTTTACTTTTGTGAGTTAATGCACGAGAGAGGATATGTGAGAGACTTCCAGGGCTGATAATGGTCTATATCTCAGTCAAGGTGGTAGGTAGTTACCTGAATGTGTTTACTTTGTGATAGTACATTCAGCTGTACATGTAATATATGTACATGTTTCTGTTGTGTGGCATGCTTCAATAAAACATTATTTAATACAATAATCATTAAAAGATGTACTTGCTTACTTAAGAGATCTCATAGGAAGGGTGCTTCCGGGTAACTAGATTCCAGAGTTGTACTGGATCTGGCTTGTACTAACTTGTGAGAGCCAACAGCTAATTTTCAGGAATTTTGTGAGCTGGCTGTTAAACACAGCCTTTTTGTTTTTTGGGGTTTCTTTTGGCCTCACTGCATGGCCTGTGGGACCTTAGTTTCTCGACCAGGGATAGAATCCAGTCCCCAGCATTGGAAGCACAGAGTCCTAACCACTGGACCACCAGGAAATTCCCTTTTTTGTTGTTGCTTTTTTGGTTTGTTTTTGTTTTTTTTTTGTAAACACAGCCATTGTTAAAAATCAAATTATATAAACTAAAACCTAAATAAATTATATTAAAATAAAGCTGATAATTACTCAAAACATATCACTTGGTAATTATTTTACTATTATCTGTTCTCAAGGTTACTTCCATCTTTTGTATTTCTATAGTGGAAATACTATATAATGTTGTGTTCCTAAAACTTCTGTTCAGTGACCTCAGATTATTACCTTGAATTGGCCATGGCAGGAGTATTTACACCACAGAAATCAATAAACACTATAAATCAAGGCTTTCTTTACCCCTGAAGGGCCAGTTGTTAAACATTTATAGCACAGAACTCCTAAATCCAGTGTTTCAACAATGACATCAATGATCAGATACTCGTAATGCATGTAGTTGACAAAGGACTAATATCAAGAATATAAAAAAGCCCTACAAATGAATAAGAAAAAAATAGAAAATTAAATAATTAGAAAAATAGGCAGATGATTTGAACATTATAAAAGGGGATATGTATGAACATGTGGAATGTGTTCTCCTTCATTAGTCATTAGAAATGTAAATTAAAATAATGAATCACAAATATAAATCCATCAGAGGGGCTAGAATATAAAGACTGACAAATCCAAATGTTGGTGAGGAGTAGAACAATTGGAATTCTCATAATCTGCTGGTAGAAGCATAAGTTTGTACAATCATTTTGAAAAACTATGTGGCAGAATTTAATAAAGCTGAGCATATGAATACCCTATGTACTACCTTCCTAGGTATATATTCAAAAAGAATGCTTACATATGTTCATCACAGGATGTTCACAGTAGAACTAGTCATAATAATCCCAAACTGAAAAATAAAGCAAATGTCCATCAACAGTAGCATGGATTAATAAATATAATGGCATGTTACATAGCAATGAGAAAGATTGAACCATAGCTACACACCAATCATGGATGCATGCTACAAAAATAAAGTTGAGAAAAAGCAGCCTGACACATAAGTGTACTTGGAGTTGCGTTACAATTACACTTAAATTAGTGTAAGAAGTTAGAGGACATGATAGTGGTACCTTTGTGAAAGTAGTAAGGGAGAAGCCACACAGGAGACTTCTGGTTGCTGGAAAGATTTTATTTCTTTATCAGGATTCTGGTTACATGGGCATCTTTGTGAAATGCTGTTGTCAGCTGAAGGCTCTTAGCTTGGGGGCTATTTTCTCTTTGTTAAAAATGGAGATAAGCAAGTGTTGAAAAGTTGTTAAGAATATATGAGATTTTCTCTTTGAGACAATGAGAAGGACTGAGAAAAAACTGAAAATAGCTATACGTTAAGATGTGTATATACTCCTATACATATACTATACTTCAATAAGAAGTTAACTTTGAAAGGTAAAGAAAAATGCTTGCTTACCTAAGAAAAAGCATATAGGTTGTATATACATCAGGATTGGTAGAAGCTTTAATGTCAACAATGTCATGAAGGAATCTGTCTATTCTCTCTGATGACCAAAGAGTTAGCTTTATCCTGGGTCTAATTCCCCTAGGAGTTGTCTGCATCAACAGGAATGTTTCCTCTTTGTTTAACTCTGGCACAGGAGAGAGGTTTCTCAATTCTCTTCTTGAAAATAGGAAAGGACTTTCCCAGTAGTCTACAGCAATATTACCCTTAAATATTATTGGTCAGAAATTGTTTACATGCTTATTCTTGAATCTGTCGCCATTAAGGAAGTGATATTCCCTTAATTTCAGTTCAAGGAATAGGCCCGACTGGTGAAATTCTTCAAACCTTGAGCTATTTAACAATGCAGGGAAGGTAGAATAGATCTTGAATAATCACTCCTAACACCCAAGCCACTCTAGTGCTTACTGGTGGATACATTTTAACTTGTGTTCCATACTTAAGCCAATTTTTTAATCCTGGAAAATTTTCAGCACAGACGACATCAAAATTTACATTGTGATGTAAACATTAAATCTCACCCCCTTAAGAACCCATGATCCCTTTAATGTCTTGAATGAAATTCACAGTGCTTTACCCAGCCTTCCCATATCAGCTTAAAATACCAATACAATTGTCTAATAACAATATTAAAAAAAACACTTAAAATAATGTTCATTATTAAAATATAGAGGATTAACTACATGAGTTGGCATAATGATGTAGCTGGATGCTTGCAAACATTTCATAATAAATAATGTTGTATTTAGTAAAAGGAAAGTAATAAACAGAGTATTTTGACTTTTTTTTTAATATTTAACATTTCAATATGAGAACCAAATAAACACATGACTATGTCAGTGACTATTGCAGACTGATAATGAGTGACTTAAGTGATTCTGGTAACTTAACTACCATGAGCAGCAATGTCATGAGTGAAGAGATTTTTGAAGTGGCATATAGCTCTTGGGAAATCTCCAAACAAAACAAACTTTAATCTTCTTCCTGAATTTTCCAGAAGTTTCATTTCTGGAAAATTCAATATATATTAAAACAAAATATTTCTGTTTATATGCAAGGCAGAGTTAGGTTTGAGTCTTGTAAAATCATAAACAGGATGCTTTTCTCTGTGGTTATCTCTAGGAAAACTTTCGAGTCACAGAACACACAAGTCATTCGTTTATTGTGTAAGATTGTCTTAATATTGCAGGCTGTCTAGACACTATCCTAGAACATCACCCATTAGATGCCAGCAATGACTTGTGATTCCTAAACATTTTGACAGCTTACACACATCCCCAAATTTCTAAAACACCTCTATAGTCTTTAGCCATAGGGTTATTAAAGTTTTCTTAAAATTTTCTTAAAACGGAATGAACACGGATAATCTTGAGTTAGAGAGACCTGGTTTTAATTCCTTACCTTACTCCTCATTGTTTGCCTGGACTTGAGAATGTTAATTCAGGGTCTTAGTTTTCTCTTTTGCAAAAGAGGAATAACACTGCAACCTTCTTTTTAGGATTGACGCAGTTACTAGGCACAAAATAGTTGCTCTACAAAAGTTACTTTCTTTATCTTTCCCTCCCTTCATTTCTCTCCTGTTTCTTTCTCTATTGCTCTAGATTACCCTTTCCAGCCTCTTTATTTGCTAAGAGGCTTTACCAAGAAAGAAAAGCGTAAATCAAAGCTAGAGTCCAATCCAGGGTGGAGGACATTGGCAACCATATGGAAAAATACAAAAGGAGGGACAGATTATATTTAATTTCTTAAAAAGGGATAATTGAAGGAGTCAGTTTATTAGCTATATAGCTACATATTAACTCTTTCTTTAGTTCTTAAAATTTTTTAAATAAACTAAAACTTCATCTATGCTAGTTTGAATTTCACACTGTACTTGAATCGAAGGTCCAGACCATGTAAATACAATACCACCTCTTCACAAGACATAGTGATATCATTAGAGCAAAAATTTTCAAAATAACAATGCCAAAATAAAACTGGCTGAGATAAACAGCCACACATACCTGCAGTGATTACATTCAGTTGTTTTAATGTATGTGTGTGATGAGTGAATTAGGAAAGGGGCTCTTAAGCTGATTTTCTTTTGCTAACAATTCATGGATTTCGAGGGGAACAACCACAAGTATACTAATGACAGATTTTTCTCCAGTAGTTGATTAGGAAACTCTGATTGCTTGCCTAAAATTTGCTTAAGATTGTTCTTTGGAAAAGTTTTTTCCATGTTCTCAAGTGGTAAAAAGGTCTTTTATTTCCTGTAGTTGGGGGAGGTCTTTGACATGGATGTCTGCATATATTAGGAGGTTAGAGGAATGTGAGTATAATGCTCTTACTCAAAGGTCACCAACAAGCTCCACATCTGTTGCCATCAATATCTTCAGTATCCACATCAGAAACTTTACCTCAGTTGTTTCCTCCATTATTTCAATTTAGGCAAGATGCTCTGTCAATAAGTAAATTCCTGGAAATGAAATGTAACAAATATATGTAATAATTATATATATATATATATATATATATATATATAATGCAGCCACATTTTAGAAGGGGTTACATTACTAAGGACAATAGCATTAATACAACTGAAATAATGCTTAAACATTTCTTGATCCTGATGAAGGCACTATATTGAATACATTGGCATACTGTTTCTCAGTAATTCAGATGCTTTCAATTTTTCCTTCAGTGTTGGAATAAAATCCTACTTTATTTATTTATTTTTATTTATTTATTTATTTTTTGCAGTACGCGGGCCTCTCACTGTTGTGGCCTCTTCCGTTGCGGAGCACAGGCTCCAGACACACAGGCTCAGCGGCCATGGCTTACGGGCCTAGCCGCTCCGCAGCATGTGGGATCTTCCGGACCGGGGCACGAACCCATGTCCCCTGAATCAGCAGGCGGACTCTCAACCACTGCGCCACCAGGGAAGCCCAATCCTACTTTATTGATTGAGCAATGGGCAAACTAGTTTTCTTGCACTTAGGACTTGTTTTGTGTGACATACAAAAATCTTAGCAAAGTTAAACCATGTTCAATATATGAGAGATGCTCATATAATAAAAGGTATTACAAACTGAAGCTCACTGGAGACATAATAGATTTATGTTTTCTAGAAATAAATTTTAAAAAGAAGCGTAAAAGTTTTATAGAAAAAAATAAAGATCTTCTTGAAAAGCATAAAGTATATCCTAAATTAAAGAGAAGCTATAGTACTTTCACTGATGGGAAAATTCACTGTCTTGAAGTTATCACTATTCCAAAGTTCCAGTAAGTGTTTATAAAAGTTAACAAATTGCTTATAGAATTTATATAGACATATAAATGTCAAAAATTAGCCTAGGAGAGCTTCCCTGGTGGCGCAGTGGTTGGGTCCGCCTGCCGATGCAGGCGACACGGGTTCATGCCCTGGTCCGGGAAGATCCCACATGCCGCGGAGCGGCTGGGCCCGTGAGCCATGGCCGCTGAGCCTGCGCGTGCGGAGCCTGTGCTCCGCAACGGGAGAGGCCACAACAGTGAGAGGCCCGCGTACCGCCAAAAAAAAAAAAAAAAAAAAAAGCCTAGGATATATTAAAAACAAGCAAGGGAGAATTGATTTCCAGATATCAAATACTTTTATAAAGCTAGATAATTAAAGTTGTGACATAGTAAAGGAGAAAAAGATGAATGGATCAATGGTACAGAGAATTCAAAAACTTACTGTTGTGTATCACGAAATCATGGACTAAAAGAATGGTGGTTGACAGTTCTTTTCTTTTGGAACTTGAAGAATGTTGTGCTATGTCCTTCTGGCCTCCATGGTTTCAGATGAAAAATCTTCTGTCACCCAAATTGTCAATCCCCTATAAGCAATGCAAAGGGCTTTTTTTTTTTTTTTTTAAGCATTATAACAGTTTAAAGGAATGAACTAATTAGATGAATTTATCAGTTTGAATAGTTTTCAAAAACCTAGGGTTGACATGAAAAGAAAATCCAATGGTGGAATAAGATACACATTCTGATAGAATTTACATGACACTTTTCAAACAGTCTGATAATATTGAACATATTTGTGTGTCTAAAAATTGTTAAAACAGTCTAGAAGTTTTCATGCACAGTTTTTATTGTGAATGCCTCTCAAAGGGTGAGAGAGAATGGGACAGAAGAAAGGAGGAAAAACATTGACCTTATCTATCATGTTGTATTTCTTCTCTAAAATCAGATTTTGTGAAACTCTGATAAAAGATATTCTTTTATTCTGAGCAGAACACACAGGAATATTTATTATTTTTTTAGGTAACTTTTTTTTTAATATCTAAAAAGTAGAAGCTTCCATTTGTAAGAACTCTCATTTCAAACTGTTCTACTGATGGTAATTTTGATAATATAATAAAAATATTAAATTTAATACCACTTATAAAATATGCTATAGAGAAACTGGAGAGGTTCACTGGATATATCTGGGAAAGTCATAGTGCCAACGATGCAGGAGCAGGGACATGGACCCAATTACAGTTCATTCTATTGGTTAAAATATGGACATTCTGACCGAGAGCTGTAATTAGGCATAGCTCCCTCTGAACTATAATTCTGTCTTAGGTGTCTCGAGGAGATATGCCTAGAATCAAATGGGGAAATCTTATACAGTAAGTCATTTCTTCTCTTACCATAAATTACATAATTGACCTTCAAATCCATTATTTCTCCACATAAACTATTGTAGGTGGTATTCTCTACAAATTATACTCTGCGAAGCAGTAAATTATAGGGCTCCTAAACTACTTACTACCCATCATAATTTTTTAAAACATAAAACTCTCTTCACTAATGCAACTGTACTTAGCCAAAATTAAAATATATATTTAGTTGTTGAAAAATTTATCTAAATGCTTCTATGCCAGACTGTAACATTGACAGACCTATGTGAAAGTGTTGACATTTTGATTTAGGCATATAAGAGTTTCTCTTCATTAGGTATTTCTAATAAAGTAAAGGAAAAAAAAAACCTTCCTGATGGAGAAAGTTGCACTTTTGAGGCTTCTAGTTGTTGTAAATCTCAACAACCTTTACCTTGTAACTCTTTGATGCATATGAAATTTCATTTGTCAAGTATAGAAGGCTTTAATACTCTCACAGCAAATGTATGATGCTCTGTACACATCAGATAGGAAGTTTGCTTTGTAAAGGGATCCTACCTCTTGACCTGTCATATTAACTTAATACCAGTGACTCCTGAGTTCCTAATTAAGCTTTTGCATGTTTTATCGGGAAGATTAGAGAAAGATATAGCCGGAGGAAGGAGGAAGAGGATTAAGGAAATCTTCCTTCTGAGGATGATAAGCAACTAATAAACATACAAAGAAACTATCTTACATGCCTGCAATGATTAGAACGAGGAGACACTGTTTTAAGCACTTTAAAAATATTAACTTATTTAATTTTCACAACCATTTTCTGAGATAATACTATTATTATTCCCATTTTACAGAATGAGGAAATAGAGTCACAGAGAAGTATAGTAACATTCCCAAGGTCACACAGCTAGGAAACAATGGAGCTGGAATTTGAATCCAGGCATCCTGACTCCAGAGTCTGTATTCTTGGTTGCTGTACCACATTGCTGCACACAAATAAATTCGAGGCTCTAAAAGGGTGGTGATAAAGAAAAACCACAAGGGTTAGATCTGTTTTTCGTATCAGTATTGTTTTAATTAGAGGACTTTGAAATATATTTGATAATACTTTTTTCCTTGCCAAAATTGTTTCTTTTTTCTCATTGCCTATCTAAATACATGTGACCAGCTGTCATCTAGTAACACAAGCTAGAAAACTTAGACTTGTCCAATATCTCTACTTCCTTTATACTTCCTACATCTAATCATTGGCCAAATCTTGTGATTTATGACTATGAATGATTCAAACAGCTTTCATTTACTATGCACAGAGGGTTACCAACTGTGAAAGTTCCTTTATTTCTGATGTATCTTAATTCCACAAAATATGTATTAATATTTTTATCCCTACCTGAGATTCATAAAGTTTCATTAGCTTGCTTAAATCACTTTTCTAATAAGTAGCTGAGTTGGGGTTAAATCTATGTCCATATTCAAAGCCCATGTTCTTTCCAGCTATAACATACTATATTAATTCTTAAATATCACTCCAGTATAACCTATCTTTTCGATCCCAGTGCCATACCCCTACATTGCAATCTTATCTCATCTCAACTTCTGTAAAATCTTAACAAATTTTCTTTTTCAGTGTTGCAAAAATTCTCCTACTTCCATCCACTCAAATCCTACTGACAAATTATTATCTAAAGGACAAATTTTTTCATACCACACCTCTGTGAAAAATAATCTTCATTTTCTACAAAATACAGTTTTCTAAATTGATAAGGGCCTTCCAAATGTCTACCTACTTCAGCAGCTTCTTATTTATCCAGACCACTCCATCTCCCCCCTATACACACACTCTGTCCATAATCCAGCAAAATTAAACTGTAGGCAGGTCTCTGAAATGCATTTAAGTACTTCATTTTTTTTTTTTTTTTTTTTTTTTGCGGGTCGCGGGCCTCTCACTGTTGTGGCCTCTCCCGTTGCGGAGCGCAGGCTCAATGGCCATGGCTCACGGGCCCAGCTGCTCTGCGGCATGTGGGATCTTCCCGGACCGGGGCACGAACCCGTGTCCCCTGCATCGGCAGGCAGACTCTCAACCACTGCACCACCAGGGAAGCCCAGTACTTCATATTTATAAACATTTATTTATTCAAATCATCTTTGTTGTCATTGCCCTTGCGTTTTTTTCTTAAACTATAAACTCAATTCAAGTATTACTGCTTCATGAACTATTTTATACATTCCCCCCCCCCCACTTTTCTCAGTCTGAGTTGTATACCTCTCTCCTCTGTACATAATTTTATGATAGGACTTTGTTATAATTTTCAGTTTTATTCTTTTTACATATTGTATACAACATAAGAAATTTCAGCACAGAGTTTTAAAGAAAACCATGACTCTATCAAATTTTAATGAAGAACAAACAGCTACATTTCTGGAAGGCTTTAATTAAAGTCAGTATGTAAGCAGTAAGATGGGTCATATTCTCACAATTCCCAATGGATAGCATGTAGTTAAACTAATAAATATTTCCTAAGTAGGCCTGCAAATGACCACTGCTATAAAAAATCGTATATTATCATTAGTTTCATTTTAAAAATAAACTCTTTTTAACCAACTGAAAATATGCATTTGAATGCTGAGTAACAGACAGTGTGGGCAAACAATGATTTAACCTCGGGTAAAGAAATATTATATGTGGTTCAAAAAGAAAACAAATGTACTTATGTACTTTGGTCTGAATACCAAACTCATCAGGTTAAATTAATTTGCTGTTCATGTTGATAGGGAAATTATATTCAGTGATTTTTCTCAATAGATACTTACTGAATGTCGCAGACAGAGGAGGAGAGAGAAGGACAGTACATTTGTGGGCACATTAGGAGGTGTGTAATATACATGGGGTGCAGTACAGATAGATGAGGAACAGAGTGCTAGGAGCGCATAGTGGACCAATGGTAACAGACAAGAGGAAGCAGTGTGAAACTGAAGGCCCTGTGTGCTAAGTGCAAGATCTGAAATTATCTTGAAAGTATTATAATGCACTGGAGAGTTTTAAACAAAGAATGTCATAAATGGATTATAACTTTAGAAATGTTACTCAAGCAGCATCATGAAGTTTAGATAGGAGACTAACAGTGGGGTTGGGTTGCTGCTGGGTAAACTGATGGTACAAAGATAAGATTAGAGGCAAGTCAGGTAAGCCTGGAGGTGAAGCCTGCATAATCAGTGACATTGGATAAGGAAAGATAAGGAGTGAACAGAATGAGAGAGTTTTCCATAGGAGTTGGAGATTGCTGATTATATTAATTTCCTATTGCTGCTGTAACAGATTACTACAAACTTAGTCAATTCAAGTAACATAAAGTTATTGTCTTACAGTTCTGGAGATCAAAGCCTGAAACAGTTTTGTTGGGCTAAACTCAAAGTGACAGAGGGCTCTGCTTTTTTCTGTAGGCTCTGAGGGAGCATCTGTTTCCTGGTCTTTTCCAGTTTCTAAAAGGCCTCCTGCGTTCATTGGCCCGTGGCTCCTTCTTTCTTCCATCATCAAAGCCAGCAGCATAGCATCTTCAAAACCTTCCCTCTCTGACCTCTGCTTTATGACCCTGGCTCCCCTTTATAAAGACCATTTGAGTACGTTACACCCACCAGGTTAATCTTCTTACCTCAAAAATTCTTAACTAAATCACATCTTCAAGATCTCTTTTGCTACATATGGTAACAATTTCACAGGTCCCAGGAGTCAGGATGTGGACATTGCGGTGGACATTGCCTTATTCTGTCTACACACAATGATGAATGAAAGGTTGAGTTTTAGACTGATGTTCACATGTCTGTCTTGGGAAGTATGGATAATTGGTGATACTCTTCTCTGATACAAAGAATAAAGGGGAAAGAAGAAGGTAGAAGGGAGAGCAAATTAGCTTATTTGTGGACTCAGATTTTGAATCTGAGCTAACTCAATGTAGTATACTGTATAGTTAACCTGTAGAAAATTGACCATATGCATTAAAAGTGGGGATTTGGCCAAATATATGGATTTCAGAGCCATTAACATTTAAATGCATGGTCGGAATAGTACTTCAGGCCATTAAGGAGTAACTGATTCTGAATCACCTCTCCTCCTGTAAGGAGCTATAAAACATGAACATGACCAGTAAAGAAGGCAGTGGTCTGGGGGCATTGGGCAAATGTTGAAAAAGTATTTCAATTTCCCAGTTTAATAAAATGCATTAATTTTGATATCCAAGAAAGTCAGTGAACACTAAGCAAGGTGAACAGAAAGAAAAACACATCTAGATACAACTCAAAATATTTTGAAGAAATATTGTTAAAGCTTTCATATCTGTATTTATTAATTTTATTCTGACAGAACATAGGGATTCTGAATCAGAGAAAACACCTATTATTTACTGTGAAAGCATCTTAATATAGGTTCCCCACACCCCAACCCCACATGAAGTGGTGAGGTGAGGGTAGATATCACCTGTATATATGGAGGTGTCTGTAACACAAGATAAGAGCTTAAAAAATACGAATTTAGAGCTTATATGATTGGTGCCACAGCTAACTCTCCTCCTTCTGGAAAGGCAGAATGACTTTGTTCTAAGTGTTAAAGGAATCCTGTTTGCGGAGAGGTGGGGAAAGTCCCTAGGTTCAGTACACTTTGGAATGCAAACAAATAGCTCAAGTGGAGATAAACCTGTGAATGTTTCTGGAGGTCTCTATCATTTGTAAATAGCTACCAAGGATTGTTTGCCTTTCATGCATCCTTTAACCCGGGTTGCCAGTAGGTTTTGCTCAGAAAGCCCTGATCATGCCAAAACATAAGAAGATTGTTTCCCAACAACTTTATGCCAATACATTTAATAATTTAATTGAAATTGGCAAATTTAAAATTTACACATACACAAATAAAAATTTGAATAGGCCTATACTTAAAATTAAGTTTATAGTCATAATCATTTCTACAAATAAGTGGTTTAAGTGGTATATTCTACAAACGTTTAAAAAAATATTATGGCCAACTTACATAAAGGAGAAGAAACATTTTCTGACTTATTTACGGAGACTGGCATAGCCTAACACCAAAACCAGATAAAGACGTGATAAAAACAAAAAATTGTAGGTCAATGTCTTTTGTGAATATAGATGTAAAGATCTTTCTGAAAATATCAGCAAATTTAAACCAGCACCGTAGAAAACAAAAAGAAGAGCAAAAACTATTACAATATAAGTGAGCATTTATCCCAAACACAATTCTAAAATCAATCAATGAAATTTACATTAAAAAAAGGAACGATACAAATCATGTTATCTCAATAGATGCAGAAAAAAACAGTTTGAGAAAATTCATATCCACTCTTGATGAAAAGACTCAGTGTTAGAAGAGAACTTTCTAAACTTGATAAAAGATATATATGAAAAACCTACATCTAGCATCATGCTTAATGGTGAAATATCAAGAACTTTCTCCTTAAAACTGGGAATAAGATAATACTCGCTTTTACCATTTGGGTTTAATATTATTCTTGCAAGAACATTTCTATTTTTAAATCTGCATTAGTTCCTTATTGCACCTGAAACAAATTACCACAAATTTATTGGTTTAAAACAGTAAAAATTTATTCTTTTACAGTTTTGAAAGTCTAAAATCAAGGTGTCAGTGGGGCTGCATTTTTTTCTGAACGCTTCAGAGGATGTTTTGTCTTTTCCAGCTTCTAACGGCTACCTGCGTTCCTTGGCTTATGGTTCTTTCCTCCATTTTAAAAGTGCATGCATAATCACTTCAACCTCTGCTTCTGTCCCCATATATTCATTTTCTGACTATGCTCCTTCTGCTTCCCTCTTACGAAGACCCTTGTTTATTACATTGGGCACCTGGATAATCCAGGATGATCTACACATCTCAAAATCTTTAATCACATTTGCAGTCTCATTTACCATATAGGTAATGTATTTACAGGTCACAGGAATTAGGATTTGGACATCTTGTGGGGGCAGCTATTATCCATTCAAGCACAATAAACAACATATATGACAAACCTATATCTAGTATTATACTATGGTGAAATATTGAATATTTCAATATTAGGGTGAAATATTTTCTCCCTAAGGTTAGGAATAAGATAAGGATGTCCAGCTGGCTGTCCCAAAGTAGTCAGACACCTAAGGTGGAAACTCAGGCTTCAGATAGAATTCACGAGGCTTCTGTGACCCAACTACAGAAGTCACACAGTGTCACTTTTTCCACATTCTATTGGTTTTGTCAGCCTAGATTAAAGGGGAGAATCTCTCTCTCAGCAGGAGGGGTGGTAAAAATTTTTGTGGCTGTCTTGAATCTATCACACTGTTCTTTCTCCTCAAATTGATAGTGTTACCATAGTTTCAACCAAAATCACAGAAAGCTTTCTTTTCTTTCTGTAGAAATCAGAAGGCTGACTCTAAAACTTAAGTTAGAAGTGCAAAAACTTGGAATAGCCCAGATAATTTTGAAAAATAAAAACATATTTGGAGGCCATGCAGTAACTTATTTCAATTCTTCAACGAAAACTACAGTTCAAGGCAATATGATATTGGCATAAAGACAGAGAACCAAAATATAAGCTCACATATATATGGCCAATTGATTTTCAAAAAGGATACTACCATCATGGAGGAAAATGGTGTTACTAACAAATACTGCTAACAACTACATTTTTTTTGTTTTTTGAGTTTTTGACAATTTACTTAGCAGAGCTGATTTCAGGAGGTTTTTTTAAACTAATTTTTATTGGAGTAGAGTCGATTTACAGTGTTGTGTTAATTTCTGCTGTAGAGCAAAGTGAATCTGTTATACAGGTACATATATCCACTCTTTTTTAGATTCTTTTCCCATATAGGTCATTACAGAGTGTTGAGTAGAGTTTCCTGTGCTATACAGTAGGTCATTATTAGTTATCTAGTCTGTATATAGTAGTGTGTATATGTCAATACCAATCTCCCAACTTATCCCTCCCTCCCTTCCCCCTTGGTAACCATAAGTTTGTTATCTACATCTGTGACTCTGTTTTGTAATTATAATTCATTTTTGAAACTAGATATTTGTATGCAAAAATCTGAACCATGAACTCACTTGAAACCAAACACAAAGCATATCAAAATTTATCATGAAGCTAAATGTAAATTCACCATGTGTTAAGCTTCTAGAAGGAAATGTAGAAGATATCTTTGTGACCTTGAGACGGACAGAGATTATTGATAGGACACAGAAAGCATTAAACATAAAAGAGAAAGTGTTAGGTGTGACTCATCAAAACTTAAAATTTCTACTCTTAAAAGACCTTCTTGAGAAAATGAAATGTAAGCCACATACAAGGAGATGATATTTGTAAGGCATGTTTTTGACAAATTATCTATTTCTAGAGTACAACTCAATAATAATAAGAAAACGGGCGCAATCAAAATTAACTGGTAAAATATTTGATTTGACATTTCATAATAAATGACTTACGAATGGCCAATAAGTACATGAAGTTATTCTCAGCACGATGTTCAATTGGGATATGCAAATTAAAACTACAATGAGAGGGCTTCCCTGGTGGCGCAGTGGTTGAGAGTCCGCCTGCCAATGTAGAGAACACGGGTTCGTGCCCCAGTCTGGGAAGATCCCACATGACGCGGAGCGGCTAGGCCCGTGAGCCATGGCCGCTGAGCCTGCGCTCCGCCACGGGAGAGGCCACAACAGTGAGAGGCCCGCGTTCCACAAAAAAAACTAAAACAAAAACAAAAAACTACAATGAGAACCTAGTTCACGGGCATTAAAATAGTAAAAATTTTAAAGTTTCAGTGAAGCTGTTGATGAGTAACTGCAAATTTCTGACATTGCTAGAGGAGATATAAAATGTAAACACTTTGGGAAACATTTTGTTTCTTATAAACATATAATTACCATTTGACCCAATAATTCCCCTCATAGGAATTTATCCCCCCAAAATATCAACTTATAGCCACCAAAATACTTGTATATAAATGTTCATAACATCTTAATTAATAATTACAAATAGTAGAAATAGATGAGATGTCCATCAGCTTGAGAATGAATAAACAAATTGTGAAATATTCATACAGTTAACCTATAGACACAATATGGATGAATCTCAAAAAAAACGCTGAATGAAAAAAATGCCTTACACAAAAGATACTTATTCTATTATTTCATTTATGCAAAGTGCTAGAATAGGTAAAATGAATTAGATTAGTGTTTGTTTCTGGAAATGGGTGGAGGCAGAAAATGACTGTGATAGGGCTTGAGGGAAATTCCTGGGGCTATAGAAATGTTCTATATTGTGAAAGGGGTTCGGGTTGCACAGATTTATGCATCTATCAGAGTTCAGCAAATGAATATTTATCTTTGAATACCTCATTGTATATAAATTTTATTTGAAAAACTCTGTATGAATACTAAACTCTCATTAAGGATGTGCATGCTAAAATATTTAGGGAAAAGTGAACTGATGTCTGCAATATATTTTGATGTCTGCAATTTACTTTGGTTGGAAAAAATGGATGACACATGAATAAATATGTAACAAAATGAGTATATAGTAAAATGTTTGTAGTAGAATGTAGGTGGTGTGTATGTGAGAATTCACTGCGCAGTTCTTTCAACATGGGTGTATACTTGAAATTTTTCACAATAAAATTAGACAAAAAATATACGAAGGATGTTATAAATGCACATTACTAACACATCAAAATATTGTATGTGTGGTTAAATGCATTACTTTTTACCAAATATTCTGTTGCCATTCCTTACAGTGACCCTCTCTGAGAAAAGAGGATACATTCCTGACCTGTTATATTCACGTGTGGCTCTTTGACTCAGAAATGTGAGTGTCATTTCTAAACTGATAGGTTGAAAACCAGAGCATGATTTGCCTTTTTTGTTTTGTTCTCCCTTTGCTATAAACCTGGGGATCCTCCAGATAGACTCTTCTCTTTGAGTCTGGCACTCGTGTGAAAATGATGTGGGGCAGAGCTGTCACTGATTCAAAATGAACATGCATAAGGGAAGACAAAAAAACACTTTTCCTGAAAGTATTTATTGTCATAGCATAGTCTAATATAGTATATTTTGGGGTTTGACGAGGAGGAGAGGTTAGGAAATAGATGATTAATAGATAAATAGGTAGGTAAGTAGATAGGTGGTTAGATATAATTTGCTTTCATATTAAGTAACTAGCAGATTTTAGGAAAATGTTTGAGTATCTAGGAAACATTAGCTTTGAAGTTCTCATGTTCCAGCAGATAACCAATATTAATAACATAAGATAGCATCTTAGAGTTTAAATCTGCTACTCCTGATTTAGCTAAGAGTACTCAAAATATCTTCAGTAGTACAATGCAGTTTGACTGGAGAATATGCCTTTTCTTTATCTCTTCATGTCAGTTACAGCACACAGCTGCCCATGTGTGGCAGATGTTCTTTCAGAAAATTAAGGGCCTGGGGCTGGAGGTGCTAAAATTTCTTTGATGCAAAATCAAACCAGTGACAAAATGGAAACCAATTAGAATAAACAGGACAATTTATCACATAAGAATTCATTACCCTATGCCAAAAAGTCCTTCCTTAAATCTGTATTGACTTAACTTTGAAACTGATTGCTTGCCATTGAATTCTTTGGTAAATTTCATATTTCCACCATAAATAGCATATATCTTTGTCTGACCCAACAACATTTGCGTTTATCAGGTCTTTTAGTGCCATACGTTTGTATCCTCAACTATGATGACCTTCAGAAAGAGAGAGAGAGGGAGGGAAGGAGGGAGGAAGAGGGAGAGAAGGAAGGAGGGAAGGGAAGGGAAGGGAAGGAAAGGGAATGAAAGGGAAGGAGAAGTAAATTTCTAAGTCATATAGCACTCCTAATTCTAAAATCCTAGTTTCAGGGAGCATCTAACATACTAAAATGCTCAAGCCAATAATACTGCATTACTAGGATTTTCTTCAACAATGATATTGATCCTTTTCACTTTAACAGCATAACAGATTCTATGTCAGGCCCTGGGACTTGTGAAAAGATAAAAATCCAGAATGACAAGATTGAAAAAAGGAGGATAAACTGGTCAGAGGGAAAAGAAGAATCACAGGGTGGAAAGAAACAATATATATGCAGATGTGGGGTGATGGGAAGCCTTAAAAATGAAGAAAATACTGACACAAGATAAAGTGCAGGGACAAATTTCTTTGAAAGTTGAATTTTATATGATTTGGGTGACAGTCACAATTGTGGTAATACACAAAATAGCAATTAGGCTATTTTATTAACCTTTTCTTAGGTCCAGTATTTGGGAGATGCCAATTTCATGGTATTCAAGCAGGCTCAAAATATTGATTCAGCTTCAAAGGTAATAGATTCCAATATTGGAAAAAAGAAAGAGTTATTCTAGTAAATATTTATGATAGGTATGAGGTAATATAATGAAAAATGGTTTGAGCTATTAAAATACATAAAAATGTGAGGGGGAAATGTATTTTCTAGTTCTTTTTTCTAGGTTGCTACCTTTAAAAAAATTTTAAGGCAGATACATGATCAGTCTTTGAAAACAGTCTAGTTGTAAGAGTAGGTAACCTCTGTGTCAGGTCAGCTGGCTCACAGAGCAGGACCAAGCAGTGTGGTTCTTATATAACTTTAGTTTTTATTATTTGAATTGCTATAAGACAAGCAGCCAATTTTTCTCTGTTGGGTCTTTGTCAAATTTCTCTTTATTTTGTTCCTCTTGAAGTCATTTCCAGTTCTAGAAGGTTGTGTTTCTGTCATTTTCCTTGTCCACTTTCGCCCCTTCCATCACTCTTTCTTATTATTATGGACTGGCACTAAAATAGAAAACAAACAATATATATCACTTCTTGTCTACTGACTTGCACATGTATATGCTTGGGTCTGAGTGTATTTGTGTGTGGAGGAAACATGGGAGAGGCTATCAAGAAAGGATGAGGTTAAAAAAAAAATGTCATGAAGTCTCTGAAAATTTTTACTTGGAGAGATAGAGTAGTTATTGACAATGAAACAAGAAAAAGAGCAAAGAATCATAAGAGAAAAAACTTAATGGTTCCACTTCTTCATGGAGATTTTGGGTCAATATTCATATTAAAATAATACTTGGAGATATTGGATTATACTTTAGAGGAAAAATAACACTTATGCAACACATGTAGAAAAGAGACTCTAAGAAAATATACTGAAATAAACATAGCCGATTCTCCCTATAGCTTTGTAGTAGAGGTGAGAATAATATGATGATAGCAGTTGCTAAAGGATGAAGAAAGGTAGGTGAATGTAGAAATAGGATCCATATAAAGTAATGGGAGATTTGAGAAAGTATGTTCTAATATTTGCTTCTGTTTAAAAAAAGGAGGTAGTTGAAATAAGTGGGAAGTTTAATCAAACCAAGTGTCCCCTCAGAGAAGGAAATGAAAAGTATCTAGGGAAAATAGGAGACTGATTGAGAAAGTTTAGTGGATGAGTCTACGGAACATTTATAAGTTATCATTCTGATGGTATTTGAAGACGAGAACATCAGTGAAAGCGTTAGAGGACATAGTTGATTATTGGTCCACTCTGTGTAATCATGTAGTAGTCTGGCCTTAGGATGACCTTCTGAAGCTTGGAGAATCCTGAGAGCAAAATTGTACCGAGGGAGCTGTAATAGTTAGGAGTAAAAATTAGGCTTCACTAGTCTTAAGGTTCGGCATGAGAGTCAATTCTAGCAATTTTCCAAAACTATCATTCATAGAAAACCATAGCCTTGGTGATAGAGTTCTATTCAAGGTCAGCAAAAGAGAAGCAGACGTAGTATCTAGAAATAAAGTAGAATCTGAGATGAGATGAGATGAGATGACTGATATTTCAGAGACATACAATAAAGAGGGTTTGTTGTTGTTGTTTTCGTTTTTAAACAAGGAAGGAAGATATTATTCTCAAAGCCTTCAGAGAGAGGAAGTCAGTTAAAGCAGGACCTGCCAGTTCAGTCCGGGAGGGCAGGGGGCAGTTGCTGATATAAATGAATGGGCATTGGACTGCTGCAAAGAATGAGATGATCATTTTAGATTCAATCAGTATACACCCCACTTCTAGTGACTTTTGTGACCTGTGTATGATCTAGTAAAAAGATCTATTCTGAATTGTTCACTTCCTTTGCATAAACAACACTTTTCCAAGAGTATCTGCTTTGCTGAGAGTTACTAGTCACTATAGGGGAAAGGAAACTACTGGTGTGGCTGGGGGTTGAAAACAGTGGTGGCCCCATTTTCAGATAAAGAGGAAGGGAAGAAAACCCCAGCATCTAATACTGAAGATGGTCATCCAGTGAAGCCCATGCACATTGAAACAGTTCCTTATGGACAAAGAGGGAACATCTGAGTCTCATTCTCTTATTGTACATAGTTTTTGATGATTGTGATACATTTTTTTTTTTTTTTGAAAACTGCCATCATGACCAGACAAGGAGAAGATCATTCAACTGTCGAACCTTCCCTTAGGGCTTTATTTATGCACATATCATCTTTTAACAAAAGTGCATGACTCAATCTTGCTTTGTTAATCTGAGCAGCAATTTATTGGGAGGCTACCAAATATTCTATTTCAAACTAACATTATAACATAACACTCCATCCCATATTTATTTTCTCATTGTTGAAAAACAACACATTTCCATTTATTCTTTACAAATTTCTAGAATCAGAAACAAAAAAGTGAAATCACATCACTGGGTATGTATATTTCCCAGGGTCAGTGATTGGCCACACCAAGGAGCTTGAGGAAAAGAGATATGAATTAAAATGTAATAGAAGGAAACAAGATCACCCCTCTATTCCAGCTGACAAAAAAGTGAGGCGGGAAACGCCAAAATTCCAGGGTGATAAATTATTCCTATTATTTAAATTTTGTAAATAAACATTTTTAAATAATGCCTTTTCTTCGATAAAATAGATTTAAAATGCCTGTGTTCAAACTATGGATTAGGATGTCTGAGTACTCAGATTCCCATACAGTGAGGCTAATGAAATTGCCAAAAATGCTCTGAGTCTTGAGCAGAGTATCTGGCCGCACTATTCCCAGTTGTATAACTTATATTCTCTATTGTGTTGTAGAACGTTAGGATCTGAAGTTTATACGACCACGATAATTCTAAAAATTATGTAATTAGAGTTTTGTAATTATTCAAAGCAGGTAAATATATATATGTATATATCAATACACACATATATACAATATTTTAGAAGTTGATAAAATGAGGATATAGAACACATATGGTGTTCATAAGTTCTTTAGATCTTCAAGTAAACTTATTAAAGTCCTCACTTTTAAAGATAGATTTTTTTTTTATGTATTCAGTGTTAGGAGATGTGTGATATATGGATTGGCTGAACTTTGATCACTGTTCCTTCTGCTTTTTAACTTGTGGGTCATGTTAATAATTTAAAAAGGTCACTCTATAAAAAGTGAGAGTAGGGGATGAAGAGAAATAAGGGTTGAGAGAGAGGAGAGCAGAGGAAGAAAGGAGGCAGAGGTGTACATAGTTAAGAGTAAAAAATAAACCAGAAAACAAGCAAGAAATGCAAAGTAAGGAATTTTAAATTAACCTTTGGCTCAGAGTATTGTGTCTCCATAACATAATACAGAGAAATCAATTTGTGTTCTGTTCTGAAACCAGGATGTGACATGTGGCTGAACTCCACCCTCTACTAAATCCCAAGCTTCAATTTTGGATTGAATTCCCATCATTCTTTATATTTTTTGTTTACTTTTCACAAGAACTAAAATAAATCAATGGTGAGGTCAGAAGAAGGAATGAGGTAGAGAATAGAGAAGAGGAAATATTATGTTGAGTACAGACTATTTCATACAAATTTCTTATTCTTTTAAAAGTCCTTGCCCTGAAACCTGAGTTCATATCTTCTTGATGAAGTTTCTTTGAGATAGCGAGCTATGACCCCCACAGGAAGGAAGATTGTTATTGTAAGCTCATCCCTGTCATGTACTGACTTGTGTACGTTAAGCCCATTTTGAGGCACACTCTAGGTTTCAAACATCTTTGAGGTCGTGTAGCAGATTTCAAAAATAGGGTGTGGTGCATTTTTTTGATATTAACTTCTGACCTAGGTAGAACTATTTCTGGTCCTCAGGACAACTGTCAAGAGGTTAGAGCTTTCTAATAAGCTGGTTACTGGCACAATAAATAAATGTAGTCCCAAGGTAAATATGTATGTCTCTTTCCAAGTGTATAAGATATTGCTGAAAAATTTAGGTGTGCCTTCATCTACATTGGCTTTTGAAATACAGAGATCGCTCAGTTCACCTTTGCCAAGATAGGCTAACGATTGATAATTGAGGTATATATATTATTTGCCTTGGGCAACCCATTGAAAACTGGTGTGAAATGATGGCAGAACAGTTTTGGAGTTGTTTGTCTCTGACTTTACTCAAAAGGTATGCAGGCCTGGCTGAAAGGCAGACATCCCAGTCCATAGAAGCAAATCATCCAAATAGGTTTTAAAATTATATATATATATATTTAAGCTGAAAACCTCTTAGAACCACAATTCACATTCAAAAAAAGGTACAGCTCAGTTTTCAGATAAGAAGGCAGTGGAAAAAAAAAATTAAGGCCTTGTAAAAATTCCTTTGTGTTCTTTGCATTACCAAACAATACAATTTTTGCATTCGAACCTTGTAGGTGGGTGATCAAGCAAATGTAGAGCAGGAAGTGATTTCTTCAAGTTAGAGAAAAGCTGAGGTGGTTTGTGGGCAGTTTGGTGTGGAATTTTATATGCTCTGGTGACCACTTTCAACTTAACTTTCTATTAGAACCCTTAGAGAAATTGTTAACAGTGATTCTCTTATCTCTTCAGTGTCTGAACAAATTTCCCTGGCATTTTGATTCAAAATGGAAGATCTAAATTGTTGAGTCATATTTACATTGATAGACGATTCTTCATTTGTCAAGATAGACTTCATTTGACAAGATAGGCAATTGAAGCCTTCTCCAGTTTTGGCATCCTTGTCATTCCTCACAATTTCAACAGCACTGAGGTTCACAAGGTCAATACATTTGAAGAGAGAAGTAAAAAATTGTTTCCCCTATAGTTATTTTTATACAGCTCCTCCTGACTCCTATCTGGGTGGGGTCAAGAGAAGGTTGTAGATACAATTGGCTGCTGGCATTCGAGGTTCCAGATGTGTAAAGAACTCTCTGTACCTTGAGGTGAGACTATTACACTGTTCCATTCTAATTCTTAGTAACAATAGTAATAATAACATAGGTACAACATCATACAATATGTGTAAGTACCATGCAATTATTCCTGACAATAGAATTTGCAAATTTGTTATAAAATTTTACGCTCAGGGCTTCCCTGGTGGCGCAGTGTTTGAGAGTCCGCCTGCCGATGCAGGGGACACGGGTTCGTGCCCCGGTCCGGGAAGATCCCACATGCCGTGGAGTGTCTGGGCCCGTGAGCCATGGCCGCTGAGCCTGTGTGTCTGGAGCCTGTGCTCCACAACGGGAGAGGCCACAACAGTGAGAGGACCGCATACCAAAAAAAAAAAAAAAAAATTTTTACACTCAGTAAATAATTATTGAACAAATGAATAAATCTTAAAATACATTACTGAGTGATTTTTGAATTTTTTTGGAATCCCTTTAACAAATGTTAAGATTCCTGTTTTACAGATGAGACAAGTGGTATCCACATAACTTATATGATTGATGTAATTCCACATAGCTTAGTAAATGATAGAGGCAGAACCAAAATCAGTTCTGATTCCTTCTCCTGTACTGATTTCTTTGGCCCATGCTGTGTGGAAAATTAATTTCCAGTTGCCAGTTATTACAAATCAAGAGTTCCCCCTGTAGAATTAAGGCTATAACCCTTATTTAGGCTGAGGATGTTACATCATTTTTCCTATACCCTTTATCTGATTGCCCTTCTTCCCTATTTAAGCTTACCTGGTCCTCTGGGAATGTCTGACATTTGTCAGCCAAAGATTCTTATGGGCTGGAAGACAAGGCCACAATTACCCAGGTCAAAGTTCAAGGTGGTGAGCATATTCACTTTATCTGCCCATATTTTAAGAAAGAGACTTCAAGGTGAAAGGTCAGATACATTTTCACATTCTAACTAATGAGATTAACTTCCATTTTTATGTCAGAGACAATGCTAATAACCTACTCAAAAAGAAATGGAGAGTTTCCACCTCCTTTTTTGAGAAATTCATTTGTTTATTTACTCAACCAAGTTTATTGAGCATCTAGTATGTGATAAGGACATGTGAAGTGCTACGTGTATAAGGGCGAGCAGATACACATTGCATATTCTCTACAAATGGATTATGTGTTTGGATGGGCAGGAGAGCTTTGCACGCTTGAAATGATGATGTTCTCAGAGCCAGTCATGCATCATAGTACATGCCTTGTAGTTTTATCAAGATCACAGTGCCTTAGGCTTTGATTTCTGCTCCATCTTCTTGGATGGAATAAGTTGCATCCTCTTATAGGAAAATGGAAGGGGAAAAGACGGTGCTTAAGAATCACTGGGAAAGGGGAGAAGTGCAAAAGCAAGATCCAGCTTCTGTGCTACTGTGGACCTGGGCACCTTTCCGGTTAGGTCCTGAGACCCACTGATTAGCTCCCTAATCATTTGGGCTGATATGCTGGGTTACAGTTGCAACTGTGGTAAGAGACTAGTCTGGAGGCCGTGTGCTGGATGACATAGCAGATTTCGGTCCCTTACACCGGAGGTTAGGAATTAATGTTCAGAGACTATAGCAGTCTTTACTCGCAAGTGGGATTCATAAGGCTCCAGTTTGAGGAAGAGGAGAAATACAGGGAATGGCAAGCCAGCTGGCCTTGATTATTTATACAGTCTATCAATACCAAGCTGACTCTTTTGAAACTCATAGCTGTCTCCCCAGGAAGAGGTAGGAAATTCCAGCTCTTCCTGTTGCTGTCCTGCACCATGACAATCCCCTAACACCAGTATTGCCAGTGCATACTGACACTGAAAGAAGAAAGAAAATTTCCTAACTGGGTGAAACAAAAGCTTAGATTTTTGAAATCCCAAGAGGCTGATTATCATGGAAGATTAACAGATTATTGTTCATCCTATTACTTTGAGCTCTAAGACTTGATGGCTAAAGTCATGTACCTTCTGACCTTAGATGACTATTGCTCTGCTCCAATCTTTCATGTCAGAACAGGGTATGCAGAGCAGCAGTGTCTGTCCTGTATGATTAACACAAAAGTGAATCTTTACTATAGATCCTCCTATACCTCATCAGTATGAGAATGTTTAGGTGTTTTTAAGAGTGAGTCATGTGGGTATTCTGAACTTTGTATGGATGACAGATCACAGTTTAGGATGATCTTTAGACATGTCTTCAACAAACAGAAGTCTCATTACATACTTCATAAGGAAAAGAGTAGATTTGTCTTCACACCAGTGCAAAAATCACCTGAAGATAGTCATGAAAACAATAACATATTTGGTGATAGGCTGATAAACTGTATCTCTGAGGAGAAGAAGGCTCTAATATATCCAAGCTGCCAACTTTTGTAGTATAAATACTTCTTCCATGTGAGTTCAACAAATGGCTCTCAAAATTCCTGAATATTTAACAACTGGCTCTTGCAAGCCATTATAGGCTGGCTCCAGCAGAGGCTTTATAACTGCATATTTCCCACATGGGAAAAAAATTGACCTTGATATAACCCAGTGTAGTGTTTTGGCTTAATTAAAAATAATTACAAAGAGATCAATTCTTCCTCTCCATTGGTATGGAGACTGTGGAAGAATTGGACACTTCTCTTTAGGTTGCCAGGGCACTAAGGCATATCCCAAGGATTCGCTTACCCTTAACTGGGATACACTGTGCTGAGGTTATGGACTAGACAGGTGTCAAAGTCAAATGCACAGATTGCAGTCCTAAATCGGGTTGCCAAGAAAGGAACCTGAAGAACTGATGATAATAGTAAATGCAAGAGAAAATGAAAAATTTTTTAAAAACCTAGAATGAGAGAAAGAATTCATTTTTGTATTCATTCATCTATTCAACACTAACCAATTATTGACCTTATGAACCATATATTCTTTTAGGGAATGGAGAAATCAATACACAAGTAAACAAAAAAATGCATAAGACAATTGGCGCTAGCAATATATGCAATCAAGAAAATTAAATGAACTAATAAAATAGAGTGACACAGTTGGGGTTTAAATAAGGAATTCAGAAAAAGGTCATTCTGAAAAAGCAGCATTTAAACAAAGATCTGCGTGATAAGGAGCCAGCAAAGATTTGGAGTCAGCCATCAGGAGAGGGAACAAAAAATACAAGACACTCTAATCCAGTAAAATGCTCAGCACATTCAAGTGACAGTTACTGTGGCTGGGGTTTGCTTCATGAATACGGAGAAAATTGGTAGGAGACGAGGCCAAAGAAATAAGGAGGAGTAGGTCATGTCGGGTCTTGTACAGCACAAAAAGACTTAGAATTTTATTCCAATTTTAATGAGAAGTCTTTGGAGGGTTTAAAGCAATGCGTGATACCTGATTTGTGTTTTTTAAAAGATGTGTGGGTGAGGGGGATCAGAGGAATAAAGAGTAGATGAATGTGAACTAGGCTGGAAGAATCCAGAGACAGACACCTCTGGTTGCTTATCACACAATCCTAGCACAGATTTGCAGATGGACGGAGCTTGTAGAGGCCAAAATAAGATACAGAGACTTGGCTTTAAAAGGTACTAACAACTTCGGTATCGAAGGAACATAGAATCACAAGTTTCTGTTAGCTTAACTGAATGACACACCCAATGGTACAATGTTTCCTGCATAGGACAGTCCAGTACAACCTTTGAAATCAAATGCCTAAATGGAATGGAGCCAACCTCAACTTTTATATTGATGGTTGCTATTGCAAATGATTGGTTTAGTCAGCAAAATGCTAGCAGAAAATGAAGCTTGGAAAGTTTCTGACAAATAATGGCTTATGGTACAAACAATAAAATTCAGTGAATATCTCTTCCCCAAAGAAATAAATTAAGGAGAGCCAATTTGTTTTCCATTCAACTGGATAAAAAAGCCCTTCGTGTGATGACTTGAATTGCGCATCCCCTATGTGCAGACAAGACATTTCATGAATTCACCATGGATTTAGAAGGTCAAAGACAACAAATGTATTTCTTTCATTATGTCTCTTTATGGACTCTAAGTTTCAGTAATTAACCCAGAAATGGAACAACCCATTTTTAATTAACCTAAAGATAAAACCTTTAAGAGGTTCATTTTTCTATAGAAATTTAAAATGATTCTTTATGAATTAATTCATTTTAATTACACAAAAATAAAATTCCAGATTGAGTTTTGAGTCACATACTAATGTGCCTCAAAATTAATTAACATTATTTACCATTAAGAAATATACTTGCAAGTCTTGTTTGTGGTGACGTTCAGCCCTGTCACTGTAATGATAATATAATGGTGACAAAATACATAGGTACAGTAGTAATCTATGACTTTGACGTATTTCTCTTTACAAACTTCTTATGTCTAAAAATCAGATACATGGTAATTCCCTTTGCAAGTAAGTTTATTGCATTAAACTGTTTCAAACCTACCATCAAACAATAAAGGTACACTTGTAAAAAATAATTATTCATTTCATTACCTTTATAATTAACACCCACCAATTAGTTATTGACAGTATGTATAAAGACATACATGAAACACACACATATCCATTATATGCAGTCAATTTTCTGAATATTAAATGTCCTACAACAAATCTTGCATGTAACTTTTTGTTTACATCATCATTTTCTAGGTTAAATATTGGTGCAATAGTAGCCAAAGATTAAAAACACAGTAATAGTGATCACTTATACTTTTTTTTTTTTTTTTGCGTTATGCGGGCCTCTCACTGTTGTGGCCTCTCCCATTGCGGAGCACAGGCTCCAGACGCGCAGGCTCAGCGGCCATGGCTCACGGGCCCAGCCGCTCCGCGGCATGTGGGATCTTCCCGGACCGGGGCACGAACCCGTGTCCCCTGCGTCGGCAGGCGGACTCTCAACCACTGCGCCACCAGGGAAGCCCTGATCACTTATACTTTTGACTGGAAAAATAGTAACAGCACTCTAATAAGGTAGAATCAGAAAGGGAGAGCTAGAGAGAGAGGAAGGGAGAAGGAGGAAGAAAAGAAGATCAAAAACAAATATCAGAAGAATGGGAAGAAGAGGGAGAGGAGGCGAAAGGAATAAAGAAAACAGCAGAGGAAGTAAGAGGGACATTGGAAACTGCTGTCTTTGGTTCATTGGCTGAATATGGGAAGTGACATTTCACCTTCCTGCTTCCCCAAAATGAAGTCTGGATTGGGTAGTACCTTTCCAGCCATCCTGATAATAATATATCAAAACTTTATTTAGAATGTTGTGATTTCCCATAATGTCTAACAGGTCATTTTTTTCTCATGCAAGCTACAGAGATAATTTTAAGTCAAATATAATTTGGGGAGGAGATTTTATATTACATGGGATTATACAGTGCTCATCTCTTTATGAGAAATGAGCTCATTCAGGTTATTCCAACAATAGAAAGTTTATGGTAAGTACACATCAGAACCACATGGGTCGGTCAAGCCTTTGAGAAACCTAGTGAAAGACAAACACCTGGGCCTCTGAGAAAGAGCAGGAGCTGCAGGAAAACCACGCTTCAAGATAGGTTCCAAGTACCCTTGGATGTTTTGCTGAAGGGATTATTTTGTTAACTTCTCAGCAGCAGAAAGTCATTGCTTTTCATATGTTCCTATCATTATCACTTGGCTTGTCCTGTTTACTCTCCATTTAAACCAAGTCAACCATTTCTTCTGAGTTTTCCATTTAATCCACCTTCCCTATTTGGTATTTCACCATTACATGACAGTGAAGGCCACTGGCAAACCTATACGTGAATTTCTTTTTGAGCTGTGTGATACTCCTCTCCAATCAACTGTGGTCAGGAGCCTGGGTCAACAGTAGCAGCAGATTCCCTTCCAAGTGAATCATGGGAATGGCTGCCATTCTTATGTCTGGCTTCTACAGTCCCTGAATATTTGAGAGGTAGCCCTGATTACATCTCTGAAAGCCCCATCTTTCAGAATTTTATTGTCTGAATAATATATTTAATGGAACTAAAAGGGGAAGGAAAGAATCAAAGGGGAATAATACCTGTGTAAAGTTCTTATGGTACTCCCATCACATTGGAAAGTGAAATATCTCTTCAAATAAGCAAGTCCCTGTACTTCTGAAAAGAGCACATTCATTTAGTCATCCAATCACTTAGTTGCTTATTTCACACATATTGATCTCCTACTAAATTTCATGAACTAAACAAATAAGGCCCCAGCCTCTACTCCCCATTCCCTGGCTTCAGTGAGTCTTAAACTATTTTAGGAAATGATATACAATTAAACTAAATCAATGATAATGGAACTCGAAGAATTTTATATTTAAAATTAAATAGTGATGTAAGTTTTCTGAGATTAAATGGGAGAAACCATGTCAGAGAGTTTGCTTAAGGAAAGTACCTCTGATGAGATGCTACTTGAGTGGAGACCTGAAAACTGAGAAGGAACCAGCCAAAAGTCATGGCATTCAACTTCAGTGTGCAATTTTTGCTTTGCCTCATAGTGGTAAGGATTAATAGGACAAAACATGTTTTTTAACATCAACTTTTGATCCAGCTCATTTAGTTCTTAGGGTAGAAACGGGTCCAATGGTAAATGTATGGGGGGACGTTTTCTTCACTTAGTTTTTTTAGTATCACAATGGTACTTTTATAATAAACTATTCATTGGCTTGCTTAAAATGTTACGGTAATTTGGGAATGAGAAAAGAAATTGCCACGTGGAAGAGAATATTTCTCAACAATGATAGGACAGAGCACACACCATGAAATTATAGTAACAGCAGCTGAACACTGATCCATCTGGAAACTTTAAACAATGCATCTGGCAATTTACAGGTAATAACGTGCCACATTTGACAGAAAAAGTCATAAATATTTTTTATTATTACCAAACAAGACTTCTGTGAGCTCAGAGCCAACACTTATAAATCTAGGGGCCATATTGGCTGGCTGTCCTGAAGTAAACATAAAGTCAGCTAATCTTTCAAATTGGAAACTGCCATAAACATACAAAAAAGTCATAAGATTCGTGAATAAAAGTAAACTGACAGTTGGATGCAGTTGGATTTTAAATGTGTCTTTGACAGGGTGACCATAGATCCCTATTTTCCTGGGACTCTCCTGGTTTATGCCATTTGCCCAGTTGTATAATTAAAGGTGTCTCCTTTCACTCTCAAATGTGTCCTTGTCCCAAGTTGAAAGATAAATTACATCATCTCCTTAGTTTTAACACATCTATGTCCCAGAGGACAAAAAGGCATAAGTGAGAAAGAACAGAAGAACTGAAACCTCCAATTGTTGAAAGAAACAGGTAATGAAAAAGACGTTAGCTTTAGTGAGTCCATTACTGCTTTAGTGTCCCCTACCATGTTATGTTCCACTCTGAAGAGATAGGGATGGCTCTCAGGAAAAGCAGGCTAATATCCTAATAAATGATTGATTGGCCGATTGATTGATGGGTAGATAGATAGATGTACATACACATACGCACACACAACGTATGTATGGTTGGCTAAACTCTGTACTCAGATAATTGCATCTCCTCTAATATTCTTTCTGAGAAGTAATGCTGAGCTACTAGTATTTTCTAACTCCCCAGTGATGCAACTCTTTTTGTCAATCAGTAGATATATTTTATCCATATGCTAAAAACACAGGCAAAGAAATAAGTCATTCATAGAAAATTTCAACTCAAGCCTACTTTTTAAAGATCAAGAATAACTATATTGAGCATAGAAATTCAAATTTCTAATAAAATTAATTAACTTAATATGATGAATTCAGGTAGATATGATCCTTATCACATTATCAATAATTTGAAACATACAGCATTTAAAAAAAAAGAATTTTGAACTAATTCAACTTCATTAATATCTCCTTTGCACAAACAATTAAATTTTATTGCAACAAGCACATTTCTTCCCATCACAAACTAGTTTCTCCTTTCCTTTTTAATGGGCCATCTTTCTGAAGTTTTGAACTTCATCTTTTGCTTTAAATAACTCATTCAATAAGAGTGACTAGCATTTTCTACACAATGAAAAATCAAGTCATTTCAATCTTAGGATTTGATGAGCAGAATTAAACCAACAAAGAAAAGCAAAGTAAAAATTTGAATTAAATCAACAAAGAAAAGCAAAGTAGATATATGCAAATCACACTTTCTCTGAAGGAAACTATACAATTGTCCATGAAATCAGATCAAGGTTTAGACTGTGAAGGAAGTTGGCGAAGTTTAAAAACAATCTATTAAGAGGCTAAACTAGAATGTTTGCAGTTATATAGTGTTTTTTAAACAATAGCTCAAAGCCATGTTACCTGTATGTATATGCATCTTGGCTAAAATTTAACCAGGTTGTACAAGAAGGGAAGATGAATACTAATGATTAATTATCCTCTTGTCCCAGTTAAAAATACTTGCTAATTAAGATGTCCTATTTCATTATCACCCCTGAGACATTCATGTAATACCTGAATTTCACAAGTTCTTTTTTAAAATCTTGCCTTATTGATACAAAACTGAGCAACATATTAAGATACTAATAATTAAAATTAAGGTATAGGGTATTTGCAAGATTTAAATGTCCATATCCTCCAAAGGAGAAACATAAATAAGGACTTGATTAGTGGAATTAAAACATTATTTTACTTTTAGCCACTAATTCCATTTATATATTTTTTATCTTTTTAAAAAAATTTGTATTGCAGTATAGTTGATTTACAACATTGTGTTAGTTTCAAGTGTACAGCAAACTGATTTATATATATATATACACACACACACACACACACACACACACATATATATATATACACACACACACACACATACATATCTATTCTTTTTCAGGTTATTTTCCCATATAGGTTATTACAGAATATTGAGTAGAGTTCCCTGTGCTATACAGTAGGTCCTTATAAGTTATCTATTTTATATATAGTAGTGTGTATATGTAAAACCCAGTCTCCCAATTTATCACCCCCTTCTCCCCACTGGTAACCATAAGTTTGTTTTTTACATCTGTGACACTATTTCTGTTTTGTAAATAAGTTCATTTGTACCATTTTTTAGATTCCACATATAAGCGATATCATATGATATTTGTCTTTCTCTGTCTGACTTACTTCACTCAGTATGACAATCTCTAGGTCCATCCATGTTGCTGCAAATGGCATTATTTCATTCTTTTTTATGGTGGAGTAATATTCTTTTATATATATGTACCGCATCTTCTTTATCCATTCCTCTGTCATTGAACATTTAGGTTGCTTCCATGTCCTGGCTATTGTAAGTAGTGCTGCAGTGAACATTGGGGTGCATGTGTCTTTTCAAATTATGGTTATCTCTGGATATATGCCCAGGAGTGGGATTGCTGGATCATATGTTAGCTCTACTTTTAGTTTTTTAAGGAGCCTCCATACTGTTCTCCATAATGGTTGTACCAATTTACATTCCCACCAACCCAGTGTAGGGGGGTTCCCTTTTCTCCACAGCCTCTCCAGCATTTATTGTTTGTAGATTTTTTGATGAGGGCCATTCTAACTGGTGTGAGGTGATACCTCATTGTAGTTTTGATTTATATTTCTCTAATAGTGATGTTGAGCATCTTTTCATGTGCCTCTTGCCCATCTCTATATCTTCTTCAGAGAAATGTCTATTTAGACCTTCCACCCATTTTTTGATTGGGTTATTTGGTTTTTTTTTATATTGAGCTGTGTGTGCTGTTTGTATATTTTGGAGATTAATCCCTTGTCAGTTGATTTGTTTGCAAATATTTTCTCCCATTCTGTGGGTTGTCTTTTTGTTTTGTTTATGGTTTCCTTTGCTGTGGAAAAGCTTTTTAAGGTTAATTAGGTCCCATTTGTTTATTTTTGTTTTTATTTTCATTACCCTAGGATGTGGATCAAACAAGATCTTGCTGTGATTTATGTCAGAGAGTGTTCTGCCAATGTTTTCCATTTATATTTATATCTTCATTTATATTTATATCTTTTTAAGACCATGTTTATCTCTGTATGTATACCCATGTAACTCTGCTGCTTTTATTGCTTTTATTGGTGATGTAATTAGATACATTTTCATTCATCCAACCTTACTCCATAGTGCTGCTTGAAGGGCACCGTGCAGAAACAGTGAGATAAGGAAACACTCAAAAGCCTCTGAGGGGGTTGATGGAGCTCTAAAGTCTTGCCTTGATTGATGGCAAGATTAAAGCCATACCTGTTTACTATAACTAGAGAAATCTATCCCTAGGTACCAAGATCCCTGCACTCCCGTGTCTCCAGAAAATGCTAGATCTGGGGATAGCACCAGTCTGGTGAACAGATGTCTCAGACATGACCAGTGTAGGCAGATGACCCCTGGATGGTCTGACTCACATATGTGTCTCATCACATCAACTACCTATCCTCTCTCACCAGGGAGCCTTTTGGCTCATACTGATGACTCTCAGTGTTGCAACCCTTTTCACTTATTTCCATTTTTCTCCTCTCTTTCTTATACTCAGGGAAAGTGAAGGTTCCCATTTCCAGGGAGCTCAGGAAAGGGGATTTAATGGTGCCAATGTACCTAAGATTTTTCAATGAGGAGAATTTTTAATGGGTTTATTCTAACTCTCTGGAAATGTTTTATAATTGTATAATGTGGGGTCCTAAATATCTGTAAACCCTCACTTTTAAAGACTATATTCCTGCCTCGTACAACTTCATTTTGTCCCCTTTTTGATTTCCTACACTCTCATTTATTGCCAAGTAATCAGTCCTAAAAAGCAGCAGGTGTTAGGTCAAGAAGGTACTCTTTGAGGCACCAGCTAGTATAGTTATTTTGAACTTCATGCACTTTTCTTCCCAGGAGAGAAGAGTGGTCCCAGATGAATCAAGCTACTTGTGAATTAAAATATCTACTTTGATTTTGTATAATATTGGGTATTTTATTTCAAAGTGTCAACAGATGAAAGATGTGAAATCCTGGTTAGAAATATGATTCTGAGTTAGTAAAAATGTACCTTCGGCATCACCTCTTTCCACCATCTCTTTCCCTTCCAAGATATGGTGGTGCCATGTCTCATCTTGCTCTTCAGTGGATCATCTGGCCAGAATTCTTCTGCAGATCCCAACTAAAATTACACTTCACAGGCATTCCCAAATATCTGGAAGGAGAAAATGTGGATGGTGTGGAAAATACATGAGTCAGACAGGCTTTAATTTGAATCTCTGTTCTGCCAGTTCTGGGACATTAAACAAGTTGTTTTT
This sequence comes from Monodon monoceros, assembly GCF_005190385.1. NCBI lineage: Eukaryota > Metazoa > Chordata > Mammalia > Artiodactyla > Monodontidae > Monodon > Monodon monoceros. The sequence continues at coordinate 96,943,291 of NW_021703768.1, forward strand.
GGGTCTTTTATTGTTAACTTTCTTATATATAAGGGAGAAGACTAGCAACTATCTTTTAAGCTTGTTGTGAAAGTTAAATGAGATGTAAGTTTAAATCACTTTTGTGTCTGGCACACAGTAGGTGCTCAATATATAATTAGCTTTTCTATTTTTTCTACTCTGCAGTCAAACACATCTATCTTGACTAATAAAGATTTATTTACCCCAGTGTACTAATGGGTTAAATAGATCCTTAATGCCTTAATTTTCTTTCCTGTGAAACTAAAACATCACAGAAGCTGAAATTTATTCATAGTTTTACACATTTCTAAACAGAATCTAATTTTACTTTTTCATTTTTCTTATAATGTTTGAATGTATATAAATTTTAAAAGTATGTGTATACAGTTACCTATTATTTCCAATTTTTTAAATTATTACTTGCAATAGTTCTTCATGGTCTCATAGTTGTTGAATTTATAGTTGCATAATATCCTCATTAGCTATTATTGAACCCTTAAGAATATTTCCTGAATTTACCATGATAAATAATCTTTCTATAAACAGCTTGTTACATAAAAATTTTTTTCAAAAATTCTAAGAAATAAAATCACTGGATCAGTCTGGGTAATCACTTTTTTAGGTGCCTCTTAATAGCAGTATGTGAAAGAACAGTGGGTTTTGGAGGCAATACCTCTGTCTTTACTAAAAGGAATGGTATTAAAATTGGAGTTCAATTAAAAGTGTCTTCCTAATGGTGAGCCTTAAGGAAATACTTTGAGCAGCCAACATTTTTGACTTCTTGGATCTGTCACCAAAGTATGGGATTGATTGTCTTACTCAGGGCCTTCCAAGCATTTCACAATAGAAACCTGGGATCACTCTACAAATAAGGATCTCTGTGCCCAGTGAAATATATTTGCCAAAAATGTGCCTCTGGTATGTTTTTACACATATAATCAACAATGCTTATCTAGGAAACACTAAATTATGAAGAATTTCACAAATAATTTTCCCAGTATAGGAAGTTTGTATTTATAGGCATATTTACTCATTTATTTTTTATCATTTTTCTATTTTTCACTTCATTTTGATTACTGTAACATCTTCACTTTTATGTAAGATGTATGACATCTTCCTAATGCCAGTTTTTTATTCCTAGTTTCAACTCATTTGGAATGCAGAAGGTTCTTTCCTGAAGTAATAAATTGTCAATTTGGTGCATATTTCATTTCCTTTGTATGAGTTTCCGTGTTCACCCCTGTTAGGATATGTTTGACTTCTCTCTCTTGATTTATGTCACTTTCTTTTTCCTTCTCTGCATAGCCCTCTCGCCTTCCAGCCTTTCCCATTCATTGAGGATATGAAGGTTTGATGTAGGTGAATTGGCCTCCTTGAAGACAAGGAGTTTGACACATTGCAGAAACTTTCCTATACAGTTGTATATCAGATGAAGAGTTTTTAAAAGAAATAGCTCCCTAAAGCATTTCATTTCCCATTACCTGGAGAGGGAGGTTTTGTCAGAAGCCATCATACAGAATAGGTGAAAATATGTTGCCCAGCATATCCACCAGCAACACATTATAGATGTTATTCCCATGAATAATTGAAATTGTTACCCACAGAGTTTACATTATTAGCATTCATTTGAGCAGCATGATAATAAATTCAGAGAAAAAAACTCACTCTGAATATTTAATAGTAATATTTTGCATTTTTATGGTGTGTTATATTTTGGAGGTGAGGTTTAATGTATTGTAATGAATTAGTGAGTTCCACAGGATGTACCTTAGAGGGAAGTCAAGCTCCCTATGCCCATTTCACAGTTTAGAAAACAGAGGACCTGAGAGATGAAAGGATATGTTCAACATATGTCCATGAGTTGAAATTAGAAGGAAATAACATAAAATTGCTGAATCTCTTATTGAGGTCTGCAGTCAGAAGACATTTTAATCATTCTGTTAGGAAAGGGAAAATTAAGATAAAAATGTAATATATGGTGTTTCTTAATGAAATTTAAGTATCTGAATAGCGCTGACAATAACTTCTCAATCAAGAGGGTAAGCGAAGCAAAGGACGCTGGTTTCTTGATTCTCTAAAACTCTTCAATAATAAAGATGCCTTTAAGTAGGTATTAGGCATATAAGAGAACTGTAGAGTAATGACAATTTTTAGGTGAATTGCCCTTAAGATTCAGGTCATGAGTACTCTTCTAAGTCAAGAAGCAGTTCTACAAACTGATGTGTGGGCTTGCTGAAATACATGAAATTAAGTATCTTCCTAAGGGCCCTTTTGTCTACATACTAATTTCCAAGAATTCTGTAACTTGAAGTGAGAAATTCAGTACCAAATGGTACAAAGTAACCAGACATTCAGGACAGTTAAAAACAACTCCTAGGGCTTCCCTGGTGGCGCAGTGGTTGAGAGTCTGCCTGCCAATGCAGGGGACACAGGTTCGTGCCCCGGTCTGGGAGGATCCCACAAGCTGCGGAGTGGCTGGGCCCGTGAGCCATGGCCGCTGAGCCTGTGCGTCCGGAGCCTGTGCTCCGCAACGGGAGAGGCCACAACAGTGAGAGGCCTGCATACCGGAAAAAAAAAAAAAACCCTCCATCAATACGAACTTAATAAAATGCAAAAATAAGGAGCCTAAAGTTTCCCAGTTAACCTTGGCATATTTCAGGATTTGTCTCAGAATTTCTACAGTCACTTTTGACAAATGTCAGAGTCAAAGCAAGAAGGTGTTTTCAGACAACAGGCTAAGAATAATGATAGGATTTTGAAAATAGAATATATTAGTATTGAAAGAATCTAGGTGATCATGTGCTTAACCCCCTAATTTATAAAGGTTTATATTGGGTCCAGAGTGATTTTATTCAATGTCCCAGAACTGAGATTAAATCAGAGGCCTGCTCACTGGACTTGAAGGTGTTTTTTTTCTTTTATTCTTTCATCTTGCCTCTCGATGGGAAATGGCAGCAAACTGAGAGTTGCCTTAAAAGAAATAATTTTCATATTTCACAATTTACTTAAAATATAAACCTCGTAGCAGTAGAAGCTTATTCTGTCATTCTCCATCTGTCCCCCACCCCCACCCCCCAAATTTTGGTGGTTCTCTGTTGATTACACAATAAAATTCTACCCCTTCAGTTTAATATGTAAGGCATAATCTTATTTATCTGTAGAGAAATATTTACCTTTATTTTATTGCTCTTGATTCTCATGGCCAACCTGTGTTCTGGCCAAACAGTCATTTATTTGGAGATTCTTTCCCATTCTTCCTGACTTCCCTGGTTTTGTTTGTGGTCTTTTCATTGCACAAGATTCTATTTATTCTCTCTCCACACAGCCTGAATCTTGTCAACAGCAAAGCTAATCTTAAATTCCGTATCTTCCATGAAGTCTTCTTTGAACCCCAGAGCTAGAAGTGAGCTCTCTCTTCTGTGAACTTCCTGAGGTTTCTATCTAGAGCAAATCCATTTTTATCACATCCAGTCTGCCAGACTGTAAACTCTTGCAGGTTAGATTTCCAGCTAATTGATGTTTGTCTTGCCAATAGCACTCCCAAAGTAAAAAGCTTTCTCTTTGTTTATTCATTCACTGTTCAACTAATGCTGCTTCAGGACCCTTTAGGTGCTACGCACTGCTCTACTACTGAGTAGGTACTCAATAGCTATTTTTTTGAGTAAATAAGAATGAGCTAAAAAGGGTCAGTTTGAAAGGACCTAGAAGCTGAATAAGAAGGCTACCTGACAAGAGAGATAAAATGGACTCGTTATTAAAATTCCATGGAGGTTAGTACTATTGTTGAATAAATCCTATATATGGTGCTATAATGGCAATCTCTAGCAGATGTAGCACTTGTAGCTAGGAAGAAAAAATATATATTTAATGCAGATATTTTTCTTCTCTATATTTGATATACCATGAGTGGCTGAACTAGCTTTTGTGGTTCAGAATTAACTTTGAAAGTTAACATTTGTCTGGGTTCTGGGGGGCTGATTTCCACTCCCTCTATATAGTTACTTATCTCTTCCACATGTAAAATGGCTTCCTTTGAAGTTAGTAAGAATTTACATGTGGCAGAGATAAAAATATTAATACTAGTTTCTTAAAACTCATATCAGACACATACAAGAATACTTAAGGACTTCAGGAAATCTTTCTGTAAGACTGAAACAAACAGAAGAATAGTTTCCAAGAATATGTCAGTAAAAATCACATATCAAGATTTCTAAGGCAAAATGTAAATAAATATATTTATATATTTGTTTAAACTCTAGTAATTAATTTCAAGTACATTGAATATAACACATGGATGTCTATATGCTAAATGTCCCTATGTATCCAAATTTTGGCTCATGTAAACTATAAAAGAGATATTTGTTGAGATTTTCTAAGAAACATCATTTCTAACATTAATTTTTTGCTTTGGAAAAATGGAAGTATACCTGAAATATAATATTTGATACCTTTCAAAGTCTCTTTACTGGTTGATAAGAATTCTTCATGGTACATATCTTATTTAGCGAACAGGAGCCCAAAATATGGATTGTTAGGAAAAAAGATAATCTCTCACTAGTCAATTTATTCTTTTCTAGAGGGGAGAAGAACCTAGGGAATTGTACATCAGTGATGGAAATTAAAAAGGAATTAAAAATATTATTTTAGTTACACACTTGCTGGCAGCTTAATGTAAACAAAACCTACGCTGTTGAATGAAGTGTGTTTGCTCTTATCCACTCCACTCCTTTCTGTGAACCACATCATGTTAACAGAAGTTACAGTTTGGCAGGTAGAAGCTGGGCTATTGATTGTTTCTCCCCAGAGGACTGATTGCAAGCCTTGACAATTTGGCTTAAATTGTTTAGCCCACTGGGGAGTCGATATTATCAAACCCTTTTACAAAGTCTATGTATATGTATATGTGTATATATATATATATATATATATATATATGTATATATATATATACACACACACACATACATACGTACATATATATATATATATATATATACACACATATATGAAGGTTGTAAATAAGGTCATTATGAATTTTCCTATCTTTTAAAATTTTTCTGTAACAGTAAATTTAACTCATATTCTTTACTGAAAACACAAGACTGTACTTCTTTAAACTGAGTAAACTTGGTTATATCTTTACTTGAAAATTTATTTTCTTCTGCATATTATTCTAGTATTAATATTTTGGTCCTTTATTTTAATACAGGTGAGATCAAAGGATCACAGTATATGATTTTTTACTTTTTCTTTTCCATTTATTTCTGTATCAGTTTCTTAGCCTGCTCCCTTTTTTACCTACTAGATTGTGATATTTACTCCAGCATTTCCAAGTTTACTTGTAATCACTGTGAACTATCTATACCCTAAAACCAGGTATCTAAATGATTCCACTTATTTTAATTCAGATTATATTTTCCATTCTTATTAATTATTTTCTGTTTGAATTTAGCATCATCAAAAAATTTGCAAGCCTTATTTGTAACATTAGCTAATCACATTCTTTCTTTTCTTGATCAATTTCGCTATTATTAAAACTTATGAATGCAAATTATATTGACTACTTTAGTGTGAGACTGTTGCATTGTCTAAAATATACCCCAGGATAAAATGAGAAAATTGAGGAAGAAAAATTCTTATTTATCTTTTCTTTACCTTACATTCTATAAGTACTTTTTAATAATGTCAAGATACAAGCATGGAAAGTAACCCTCAACTACTCATTACAAATATAGCTCTAAGGGTTGAGTTGCCATTTTGGTGCAGTGGAATTATGAAAAGAAAGACAATATAGGTAGTCCTCCACAAAATTCAAAAGTAAAAACAATCAAGAAAGATAGTGATGGAGTTCTACTGAAAGGAGAAAGAGAAATACAACTCTTTTTGAAATTAAATCATTTAAAAATCTCATGTAAATCTAATGAAATATAAAGATAAAAATACAAAATATTTATCATGTTAACGATTATAATATGCCTATAAAAGTACATAATTTGTAAGTGTATATATTGGCAAATATTCACGAAGTCAATTCAGCCATTAAGGCATCACTCAGGTAAAGAAATAGAGCACTGACAGTCCCCAGAATACTCCTTTGTGTTACCAGAATATGGGAATCCGCCCTAAAGTTTACCATATTGTGATATTTATCATCATTGGATTAGTTTGGTTATTTTGAAACGTATATGGCTTTTTTCACTAAGTATCATGTTTGTGATTCATCCGTATTGATGCCTGTAAAAATAGTTGACTTTCATTGACATATATACATATACTCATATATACTTACATATGTATATATTTTAGTAGACTTTATGTTTTAGAATGGTTTTTGGTACACAGCAAAATTGAGAGGAAGTTATAGAGATTTCTCATATACCCTCTGCCTCTACACACGCACAGCCTCCCCATTATCAACATCTTCCTCCAGAGTGGTATAATTATTACAATTGATGAACCTACACTGACAAATCATGATCATAGTATACATTAGGGTTCCCTCTTGGTGTTGTAAATTTGTGGGTTTAGAGAAATGTATAATGGCATGTATTCACAATTATAGCATCATATAGAGTAGTTTCACTGTCCTAAAAAATCCCCAGTGTTCTACTTATCTTCATACCTCTGTTAACCAAAATTTCAGAAATGGAGATCTGATTGAAATAAAAAGATGTTTATTTGGAGTTTGTTAGGACTGCAGCCTGGGAGAACCAGATTCAAGAAGCACTTGAATTATGTTCTGCTGAACTACAAAATGAGGGAGGCTTGTAAAGGCAAAAACCAAAAGGTTACTCTTAGTTACGTGAGTTGTTTATCAAGAATTATAACTGGAACATGCAAGAAGCAAGGGTGTTTGTTAAGTAAGGATTGACTGGGATCTGAAATGCTTACACAGTTACAGGGGTAGGCCTTGTAACCATAACGTTGGAGCTGGCAGGTGTTGTTCTGAATAGGGCTGGTGGTGTCCTTGGGTCTGGTACAGTTCAAAGAAGCTTCAGGTTTTCAGTGGTGCAGAGACAAGTCTGAGACCAGATCCTAGATGGCCATCCAACTGCATTTTTGCATGCCTGAACTATGATTGCTTCATTATGATTTCAATTTGTCATCACCTCCCTCCTCCCTAACCACTTGGCAATCACTCAGCTTTTCCCTGATTGCATATATTTGCCTTTCCAGAATGTCAAACAGGTGGAATCATACAGTATGTAGCCTTCTCGGATTGTCTTCTTTCACTTAATCATATGCATATAAGTTTCCTCCACGTCTTTTCAGGGCTTGATAGCTCATTTCTAATTATTGCTGAAAAGTATTTACCTTTCTAGATGAACTGCAGTTTATTTATCCATTTACCTACTGAATGGCACCTTGGTTACTCTCAAGTTTGGGCAATTATGAAAAAAGCTGCTGTAAACATCCATATTTAAACATGCAAATTTTTGTGTGGACATCAGTTTCATCTCCTCTGGGTAAATCCAAAGAGCATGATTGCTGGATTGTATGGTATATGTCATATGATATGGAGTGTCTTTTCATATGCCTGTTTGCCATATTTATTTCATCTTTGGGGGAGATGTCTGTTAAGGTCTCTGACTCATTTTTTAATCAAGTGGTTTGTTTTCTTACTGTTGAGCTTTAAGAATTTTTTGTGTATTTTGGATAACAGTCCGTTATCATACGTGTATTTTTCAAATATTTTCTCCCAGTCAATATCTTGTCTTTTAATTCTCTTAACAGTACCTTTCAAAGAGCAGAAATGTTTAATGAAGTCCAGTTTATTAATTATTTCTTTAATGGATTGTGCTTTTGGTGTTTTATTAAAAAAGTAATCACCAAAATCAAAGTCATCTCCTTTTCTTCTAAGTTATCTTCTAGAAGTTTTACAGTTTTGTGTATTATTTTTAGGCCTGTGATCTATTTTGAGTTAATTTTTATAAAGGGTGTAAGGACTACGTTTAGATTTTTTTGCATGTGGGTGTCTAGTTGGTCCAGCATCATTTGTTGAAAAGACTCTCTTTGCTCCGTTGTATTGCATTTGCTCCTTTGTCAAAAATCAGTTGTCTGTATTTATGTAGGTCTATTTCTGGGTTCTTTATTTTATGCCATCGATCTGTCTATTCTCTTGCAAGTACCACACTGTCTCGATTACTGTTGCTGTATAATGTCTGAAAGTTGGATTGCGTTAATTCTCCAAAGTGTTCTTTTTCAGTATTGTGTTGGCTATTAGGGGGTTTTTGGACTCTTATGTAAACTTTTGAATCAGTTTGTCAATATCTACAAAATAATCTGCTGGGGTTTTGATTGAGATTGCATTGAATCTGTAGATCAACTTGGGAAGAACTGACATCTTGACAATATTGAGTCTTCTTATCCATGAACGTAGAATTCCATTTATCTAGTTCTTCTTTGATATCTTTTACCAGAGTTTTGTAGTTTTTCCTCATAGATCTTGTTCGTGTTTTTTTAGACTTATACCTAAGTATTTCATTTTGGAGGGTGCTATTGTAAATGATATTGTTTTTAACTTCCAGTTTCACTTGTTCATTGCTGGTATATAGGAAAGTAGTTGCTCTTTGTGTAAGTTAACTTTGTTTCTGGCAATATTACGGATTGTTTTTTGTTCCAAGAGTTTTGTCAGTTCTTTCAGATTTTCAACAGAGAAAATCATGTCATCTCTGAAAAAAGAAGGTTTTATTTCTTCCTTCTCTGTCATGATACCTTTTATTTCCCTTTCTTGCCTTATTGGATTAACTAGGATTTTGAGTATGATGTTGAAAAGAAATGTTGAGAGGGAGCATCTTTGCTTTGCTCTTCATCTTATAGGGTAAACTTGTAGTTTCGCACCATTAATTATTATGTTAGCTGTAGGTTTTTCATCTATATTCTATGTCAAGTTGAGTAAGTTCCCCTCTAGTACTAATTTGCTGAGAATTTTTATCATGAATGTGTGTTTGATTTTGTCGGATACTTTTTCTGCATCTCTTGATATGATCATATGGTATTTCTTCTTTGGTCTTTTGATGTGATGGGTAGATTAATTTTTGAATGTTGAACCAGCCTTGCATTCATAGAATAGATCACACTTGGTCATGGTGTATAATTGGTTTTTTTTTTTTTTTTATTTTGTTGAGGATTTTTGCATCTGTGTTCATGAGAGCACATCTGTGTTCATTGGTCTGTGGTTTTCTTTTCTTGTAATGTGTTTGGTTCTGGTATTAGGATGATGATGGCCTCATAGAATGAGGTAGAAAATATGCCCTCTTCTATGTTCCAAAAGAGACTATAGATAACTGGTATAAATTCTTCCTTAAATATTTGGTAGAATTCACCAGTGAACTCATCTGGGTCTGGTGCTTTCTGTTTTGAAAATTTATTAATTATTTATTCAATTTATTTCATGGATATAGACCTATTTAGCTTGTGTATTTCATCTCTTGTGAGTTTTGGCAGATTGCGTCTTTCACAGAATTGGACCATTTCATCTAAATTATAATGTTTGTGGACATAGAGCTGTACATAGTATTCCTTAATTATCCTTTTAATGTTCTCGGAATCTGGAGTGATATTCCTTCTTTCAGTTCTGATATTAGCAATCTGTATCCTTTCTTGTTTTTTCCCTAGTTAGCCTGGTTAGAGGCTTTCAATTTTATTGATTTTTTTTGAAGAACCCATTTTCGGTTTCACTGATTTCCTTTATTAATTTCCTGTTTTCAGTTCATTGATTTCTACTCTAATTTTTATTATTTCTTTTCTTCTACTCACTTTGGATTTAATTTGCTCTTCTTTGTCTAGTTTCCTAAGGTAGAACTTAGATTATTGACTTTAGATCTTTGTACATTCTAGTATATGTTTTCAATGCTATAAAGTTCCATCTAAGCACTGCTTTCCTGCATCTGAGAAATTTTGATAAGATATGTTTTTTTAAATTTAGTTCAAAGTATTTTTAAATTTCTCTTGAAATTTCTTCTTTGACTCATGAATTACTTAGAAACACATTGTTTAATCTCTATGTATTTTGGAATTTTCCATCTATCTTTCTGTTATTGATGTCTAGTTTAATGTACAATCTCAGACCAGATTGTGGTCTGAGATCAGACATTGTATGATTTCTATTCTTTTAAGTTTGTTGTGTTTTATAGCCAGAATGTGTGGTCTGCCTTGGTGAATGTTCCATGTGAGTTTGGGATAAATGTGTCTTTGGTGTTGCTGGATGAAGTAGTTTATAGATATCCACTTTGTCCAGTTGATTGGTGGTGGTGTTGAGTTCAACTATGTCTTTACTAATTTTCTGCCTGCTGTATATGTCCATTTCTGGTACAGTGGTATTGAGCTGATTCATCAATTTCTCCTTACAGTTCTATTAGTTTTTGCCTTACAAAGTTTGACTCTCTTTTGTTAGGTGCACACATGTTAAGGATTGTTATGTATTCTTGGAGAATTGGCCCTTTTATCATTATATAATGTCATTCCTTATCTGTGATAACTTTCTTTGATCTAAAATCTACCCTTTCTAAAATTATTAGAGCTTACTTTTGCTTTTTCTTGCTTTTGATTAATGTTGGCATGGTGTGTTTTTCTTTTCTTTTAATATATATGTATCTTTATATTTAAAATGGGTTTCTTACAGATAGTATATAGTTGGGTATTGTTTTTTGAACTACTCTGACATTCTCTGTCTTTTAGTTTGTGTATTTAGACCATTGATGTTCAAAGTGATTATTTTATTTAGCTGGATTAATGTCTACCGTATTTGTTATTGTTTTCTATTTGTTGCCCTTGCTCTTTGTTACTATTTTTGTCTTCTACTCTTTTTCAACATTTGTGATTAGAATGGAGCGTTTTATATGATTTCATTTTCTCTCCTCTCTTAGCATGTAGATCATACTTTTTTAAAAAATAACTTTAGTGGTTTGCAATATATATTTACAACTAATCCAAATCTACTTTCATTTTACTCTATATCACTTCACAGGTAATTTTAGTGAATTATAATAATAAAATAATTCTAACTCTTCCATCCCATCCCTTGTATCACTGCTGTCATTCATTTTACTTATATATAAACATATAAAAGCTTATATAAAGGCTTACATAATATATATGAGCTTACATAATCAAATATATTGTTGCTATTATTACTTTGATTAAACTGTTACCTGGTAGATCATTGAAGAATAAGAAAATTTTTTTTTTTTTTTGCGGTACACGGGCCTCTCACTGTTGTGGCTTCTCCCGTTGCAGAGCACAGGCTCCGGATGCACAGGCTCAGCGGCCATGGCTCACGGGCCCAGCCGCTCCGCGGCATGTGGGATCTTCCCGGACTGGGGCACGAACCCGTGTCCCCTGCATCAGCAGGCGGACTCTCAACCACTGCACCACCTGGGAAACCCGAAAAAAATTTTTTTAATTCTATTTTACTTTTACATATTCCTTCTTTGATGCTCTTCCTTTCTTTATGAAGATCCTAGTTTTTTCCTATTTTATTCTCCTTCTCTCTGAATAACTTTTCAAAACACTTTTTGCAATGCAGTTGTACTGGCAACAAATTCCCTCAATTTTTGTTTATCTGAGAAAGCCTTTATTTCTCCTTTGCTTTAAAAAAAGAATTTTGCAGAGTACAGAATTCTAGTTTGGTGGCTTTTTTTTTCTCTCTCTCAACATTTGGAATGTTTCATTTCACTCTCTTTGTGCCTGCATGGTTTTGGAGAAGAACTTAGATGTAATTCTTATCTTTCCTCCTCTAAATGTAAGTACTCCATCCCACCCCACCCCCCTGCCACCGGCTTCTTTCAGAATTTTTTTCTTTATCTTTCATTTTCTTGTAGTTTGAATACATGCCTAGGTGTAATATTTTTGACATTTTGCTTGGTGTTCACTCAGATTCCCAGATCTTTGTTTTGGTGTTTGACATTAACTGGGGAGAAATTCTCAGTCATTATTCTTTTTCAATAGTTTTTCTGTTCCTTCCTCTTATTCTTCTCTTTCTAGAATTGCCATTACATATATGATATGCCTTTTATAGTTTTCCCACAGTTCTTGGATATTCTGTTATGGTTTTATTTTTTTTCAGTCTGTTTTGTCTTTGCTTTTTAGTTTGGAAGGTTTCTTTTGAGATACCCTTAAGCTCAGAGATGCCTCAGCTGTGTCTAGTCTACTGATAAGCCCATCAAAGACATTCTTCATTTCATTACAGTGTTTTTTAGCTGTATCATATTTTTGGTTCTTTTTTAGAATTTCTTTCTGCTTACATTGACTGTTTTTTTTATGCTATCTACTTTATTCATGAAAGTCTTTAGCATGCATATCATAGTTGTTTTAAATTTTGTGTCTGATTATTTCAACATCCCTGCCACATCTGAGTCTGGTTCTAATGCTTGATCTGTTTCTTCAAATTGTGTTTTCTGCCTTTTAATATGGCTTGCGATTTTTTTGGTTGCTGGACATACTGTACTGAGCAAAATGAACTGCTACAAATAGTCCTTTAGTAATGTGGTGGCAAGGTGTGTGGGGAGAGAAAGCATTTTATGGTCCTATGATTAGGTCTCAGTCTTTTAGTGAGTCTATGTCTCTTGACTGTGAATTTCAAGAGTGCTTCTAATTTACATCCTTCCCCTCCTAACTGAGGCAGGTTGGCTAGAACTGGCTAGAGCCGGGTATTTTCCTTCCCCCAGTTCAGTTAGGCTTTGGTCAAACCCTAGTAGGTTTAGGCTCTGGTTTAATAGTTTCTCTTCAAGTGGGATCTTGTTAAGAACACAGTGCTCTGTTGTATTTCATAATGGTTCCTTTTTTCTTTCCCTTCTGGAAGCATGAGGACTTTTTCTTTGATATTTATTTTGACAGCCCAGTCAAGCTCCTGGAGGCAAAACTCACAAAAAGTATGGGTGTCACCTATGACTTGGTCCCTCTGGGGTTTTTATCTCTGACACTTAGCCATATTGATCCTCCAGCAATTCTTTAATTATACTTCAGGTTTTCCTATCCTGCCTTTACTCCTGTGGGTTTCTGCAGTAAGTTGTGATTCTCTGTATTTGCCTATCTGTTTCTTTAATTTTAGGGGCAGTGGTTTGCCAGGTGACCTCATTTCTCTTACAGATATAAGAAGCGTTGTTAAGCTTTACGGTTTTTGTTTTAGTTTTTACCTGTTGTTAGGATTAAGTGGCAACATCCAAGCTCCTTAAATGCCAGATTGGAAACCAGAAATCAACATATTTTTTCAGTGTACAAATATATCAGAATTATCCATTCTACTGCTAATAAACATTTTTGTCATTTTCAGTTTCTGACAGCTTAAGTTTTTCTCCAAATGTTTTATATATTTTTAATTAAACATATGTGTGCATTTCTGTTTTATATATATGTATGTATATATGTATACATATATAATGTAATATATATATAATATCTAAGACAGGAACTGCTAAAATCATTAAGTTTGCCTATGTTCAGTTTATTTGATTTTCAGTTGAAAAGATGATTCTTTCTGTATTTATCTTGGTCACTTATCCAAAAAACAATTGATTATATAAATGTTGGCTCATCTGTAGACTCTTTATTCTGTTCCATTGATACATATGTCTTTCCTTATACCTTATAGCCTGGTATCTTAATTACTGTAGTTCCATAATAAATCTTTAAGTAGTGTAAATCCTCCAATACTGTTCTTCTGTTTCCAAATTTTCACAATTCTAAATCTTTTGATTATTTATATAGATTTTAGAACCAGATTATCAACTGGTAAAGGGAAAAAACATGCTGAGGTTATAAGTGGAACTACATTAATTCTATAAAGCAGTTTGGAGAGAAATGACATCTTGAGAATATTGAACTACCCAGTTTGTAAGCATGGCATATCTCTCCACTTTTTATAAGTCTTCAGTTTTTACCAGCATGTACACCTCATGAAAATCAGAATCAAATAGCCCTGCCAGACTGGTTACTTATTTACTTTTTTTTTTTTTTTTTTTTTGCTTGCTGGTCTCTGAGCATAAAAAGACCAAAGTGCCATGACAACTGCTATAACTTATAGTTCACTGGGATTCTTGCTATGATTCTGGCAATGGTGTGCCCATTTGGGTACCTGGATCTCTAGCCATGCAAAAGCCACACTTTTGAGAAAGGGAAGCACAGAATTTCCTAGTGGGTCACTGAATGATGGTAAGTAGAACCACTCATGCCTCCTCCCTCTAGATTCTCAGACATAAGTATTCTTTCTGTTGGGATATAATACCATTTAAGGGCTTTGATTTAATGCATATTCTTCATTCTGTAAAATTGTAGCCCATCCTCATAGAATATTTCCTCCAAGCTAGTGCTTTGACTGTGAAGAGTAGGATTATCTAATGCCATATCAGGCTGGCAGCTTTTGGGTGCTATGGTATGTGGTATTACTAGTGGATTCCTTGATTGTGGGCCCACTCCCATACATTTAAAGTAAAACCCCATTCTTAAGTGACTTTATGTGATACCACATACTGATGGATCGAGTACTCCATACTTCCTCAGATAGTGAAGCTAACTGAGGCTCTACAGGCAGGAAAGGCAATTCCTTATCAAGAATGTATATTTTTTGCTGCTTAGGAAATATTTCCAGAATGGAAAGAACCCCATGTAATCGATTTGCCATCAAGTGGCCAGCTGGTATCCTCAAGGAATGGTGCCATACTGGGGCTTCAGTATCAGTCTATACTGCTGGCAGTTTGCATACTCCATGGTAGCAGTAGCTACACCAGTCTTGGCAAGTGGGAACCTATGCTGTTGCGCTCATACATGGCCTTCCTCCTTACTTATGGTCATTCTGTTCAGGTGCCCATCATGACAGCATCAGTGTAGCTGTTTACTGAGGTCGGTTGATGCAAACTGGCTGAGTCATTCTGTCTACTTGGTTGAATAGTGCCTCTTCTGTGATAGATACTCTCTGGCATTTACAGGAGATACAAAGACCTTCAAATATTTTTCTATATATCCATCCACATTGCCTCCACCACAGAACCCTTTCTGCTATCTTAATATTTCTTTCATGCCCCTGATAAATCTAGCATGGCAGCTAAAACTGAACCTACTAATTGAGTTTTTGGTGTTGTCATCTCCACTTGGATATACACAGCTCAGACTGATGAGTTAAATATGATGGGTGCTGCCAGTAATACATCTCTCTGATCCTCAGGGTGAGTGCACTATCTTTTTCCTTCCACCTCTGACTACAATAATGTTTTTACTATAATAACCTGGGTGACAGTTTCAGAGGCTTCCAATTCAACTTTGCTAGTAGCATAGCCCTTAACTCCCAGGATAAGTAACCAACACAGGTTACATCCACTAGTTCTCTTTCAAAATTTCTCTAAGGAACAAAGGACAAACAATCAAAATCTTGGAGTTGTTTCCATTTTATATATATATATATAAATATATATATAAATATAAACATAAATATATATAAATATAAATATATATATATATATAAACTTGGATTTGAGCAGAGAAAGTGGTTTACTGTTAAGGAAAGAGGCCTTGATGCCATATGTAACCTCAAGGGAGGATTTGTTGCCTCCGCTGCCAGCCAGCAGACAGCCTCTAGCTGTCTGAAACATCAGAGTTTATCTCAGCTACAGAGATCTGCTTCACCAAGGGCATGCCCTTTTTATAGCAGCCCACATCCCACGAATGATTGAATTTGGAGGTGGGGGTGGCTTAGAAAGTTCCAGATATTACGGCAGGACAATTCTGATGGACCGTGTACTCTCCCAAGGTCCCAGTGGGCTTGGCTGAAGCATTGTCAGAATGACAGCACAGTTTAATTTCTCCTTCTCCCCATTCCGTCTTCCTTCCTTTCCTTCCACAGGTGTTTATCCTTAATAAATATCCTGTACACCAAAATCCCTCAAACTTGGATACTGTAATCTGGCTTTCATTATTTATGATGAGAACTCTCTTATCGGTATATTATATTATATACATATCAGTGTAATATATAATATATATAATATGTATATATATATGTAAGAATGTTTTCCTCTGAAGACTATCTTTTCTTTTGTTCTAATTGCTTTTAAGCTTTCCTCTTGAAATTTTTTAAAGATTTTTGAGAAAATTTTTGTAAAGATATTTATTTAAAAAGTGTGATCGTGTTTGGTGTTGACCAGTTTTACTGTAATTTACTGGGATATGGTTTTCTTTGTAGTTTCCCTCTTATATTTTCCCTCTTAATATGATTTTTGACTGCTTTCACCATTTTTTTAAAACTCCTAGACATCATCTTTTTAAATATTGCTTCTTCTCCAGTCTTTCTCCTCTCACTGAGATTCCAATCATATGCTATCAAACTTTACCATTTTCCCTGTCCTTCTCTTCCATATTTATTTTACACCTGTTTGCATCTTCATCCTTCATTTGGGTATTTCCTTTTGAACTCTCACTCATTTTTAAATAGATGTATTTAAAATTTTATAAACTTAACATTTGTGTTCTTTCTTTTGAGATATATATATATATATATTCATTTATATAACTTACACTTGATGCTTCTTTATAGTTTCTTGCTCTGTGTCAAAATTCTCAACCCTTTAGAATTTTGGCTCATGAAATTTTTTCTTCTCAGCTGCTTTTGCTGCTGCTTCGTTCATCAAAAGATCTCCTAGCGCTAATTTTATAAGAAAACTAGGGGGAAAAAAGAGCAAATAAAAATGAGGATTTCCATCATTCTCTTTCAGCTTTCACAATTCTTTATTTTTGCTCTATGAGTCAAACTAGTAGGTTTCTTTGGAATTGCTCACTGTCTGAATTACAGTTCTCATTTCCAGTTTTCAGATTGTGCGGATTTCAAGCCAGGGAATACCAGAATGGAAAAAATTGTAAACTCACCACTGGTTTTATGGGACATAGAATTCTGGTATTCTTCCTTTATCTGCCTGCTCATGTTTAATTTTCATAGTTCTCAAATAGCACCTATGCATCTGTCCAGGTTTCTTTTTTGGTAAATTCAGTGGGAGATAGAGAGGTGTGTGTGTACTCCATATTACTCGGAATCAAAAATCCCCTCCCCGAATTTGTCTTTTATTACCTAAAAAAAGAATGACCATAGTTATTTTTATACTAATATCCAATAATCATATTATCTGTACTTTCTAAGTTTATATATATGTTGTGGAGTGTTTTTCTTGGTTTTCATTGCACCGTGTTCTCTTAAGGTAATTTTTATTGTGTCACTGACATTTTATAGAAAACTGTTGTACAAATAAGACGAAAACAAGCTTCTCTCAAACATGCAGTAGCAGTAGCAATCCTTGATAATCTTAGTTCCATTTCAGTAGCTAGATAATTTGAAGGCATGAGGTGCAATATATATTCAGTTTGCTCTAACTCCTAGAATGTAGTTTTCTTAATTCCAACCCACTGGGTTCTCCCATCACCAGGCTTTGAGTTCTAATTTTACCATACTAGCCTGCAAGTGTGAGCAAAGTTTGTTCAGCTTTCCAGGCTTTCAGCTTCTCCTTACGAATATGTAATACTCAAATATACATGCCCAGGGGCTTCAAAGACTAACAGGAAAATCCTTGTGATTTCTTTCTTCGGGATTTTCTTATTTTGTTCTATTAAGAGATGGTCCTCAGTAAATGCCTATTATTACTGTTCCTTCTTGCTTCAAGTGGTTGTTAGATTAATTTGGCTATGGCAGTTATTTTCTTAGTTAAGAATAATACCATTGTGTACATTATTGTGTGTTTCAGTTTCCAACTCATAGAAATTGTGTCTTTGAGAAAAATCCAAGAAAATATGGAAGGAAGGATTTAATATGAATTCTTGTCATGCTTTAAATGGAGTTGATTCTGAATATCAGCTTAAGAAATGTGACTCTGGACAAAAATTTGAGACTAAAAAAATACAAAGTAATTGATGTTGTATTATGTGCCAGGCCACACATTAAAGAACCTTCCTAAAATAATTGTTAGTCATGGGGGATCTGGTTTATTCATGTTGGTGACAGGCATTTAAACTTAGTCTAGTTCTCAGAATTATGTGGGCTACTTTAAAAGGGACCATTCATTCATGGGTTTATTCATTCCAAACACATTTATTTAACACCTAATATAGGGACTTTGAAGGATATTAAGGATAAAGAATGTATATAATGAATGCAGAGCCTTCTAGAAGGAGTGTATGGTTTAACACAATAAACATTATTATGAGTTCAATGAAAAAGCTATTAAGTGACATATTGCAAGAGTGTATTAGCCATCACATAAACAGCAGTGAAAAGTAAAGCAGGTGATATTTCTATCTTAGGTAATAAAAGGCCATTAAATATCTTTACTGTTTGTACACAGTAGACACTCAATACATGTTTATCAGTGCACTACAATTTTCTGTTACTATGATATACAACTCTGAATCTTTAGTTCATACAAAATTGAAGTGGACTATAAGTTATATACGTAAACTAATTTATTTGTTTTCTTTATTTCCAACAATTAGGTAACATATTGACATCATCCTGGATCCTGAAATACTGATAAAGCAATGGCTTTACTGTAATTTTAGGACATAAAATTCTCCAAGAAACATTTGAATAGATTCTAATTATATAACAATTATATCCATATATATAAATATATATAATTACTACATTATTTCTCTTGATCTGCAATGTTTAAAAATAGATGTGAATTGAAGTTCTGGGGAGAACATAGTATTCAACTTCCAAATCCTTTAGGTATGCCTACAGCAACCCTCACTCCAGGGACTCTCTGGAAAGATTGCCTGGATATTGGAACTGTCAGGAATGTCACTGCATACTTTAAGCAAAAGTTTAGATTCTATTCACTTGACACATGTACCACTCCAGGTAGGTGCAGATCAATCCAATTGCATCTAAGCCACTGGAGGTCTAATTAAACCACAGCGCTTCCTAACCTTCTCCTCTCCAAAGTTGTATTAAGCTAGGGAGAAATTTCAGAAACATTTCTGAGGTCTTTTCTGTCTGAAGAATGGGTTCATAGTAGCAAGGGCAGCTGTGCTTTTGCTATGTGTAGTATATAAAGCAAGCAGTTATTACTTTTTCTCTATTTTATAATTAAATAATAAGAAAAAAATATACAGAATTACTGATGTCCTTTTCCAACCCATGCCCCATAATACTCAGAGGACTGTGCCATTTTATTCAAAAGGCAGGAAAGAACAGGAGCAGCACCCACCAGCCAGTGTCCCTAAACTGATAAAAGTCCACTTTACCTCAAGGTGCTTTTAGGCCCCAGCACCTCTCATGGGTCAGGCACTAGGCTGGGCCCAGAAAACCCAAAGCTGAATAAAACATAGTTCTATTTTGAGATGCAAACTATCTACCAATGGCCTTCTTCAAGGAGTCTGCATCTGTTTCTGGCACAGTTTTGCTTTGAAGATTTAGGGTGCTTCAGATGTTCAGAATTGTGCTTAAATCTTTAAGACATGTTTGTGCTATTTTTGATAGAACAAGATGGAATATTCTTGCAAGTGTCTGATGCTAAATAGTTTGAGGTCTCTCTACCTGAAAATGTGTTTGGTTTTAAAAGAAGAAGCAGGAGAATGACTTCTCATAATAGTCTCTGGAAAACATATAAAATACAGTTTAAAAAATGATAGCCTCTGAGCCTAAATTCCCCATGTATAGCAAGATTTGTTCCTATCAATGAGGAAGATGCCAAAATAAATCTATCTGCACATCATCTTAAATGCCCATCCAGTAAGATCAGATGGAAAGAGAATTTCCATGCCAAGAATGCTCTTTATCTTTTATAGAGGAAGGAACCCAGGGCCCTGGGTTTTTTGTGGTTGTTTGGTTTGGTTCGGTTTTCTTTAATTATTTCATTGTCACAAAAGAAATGTATGTTTATTATAAAATTCAGACAACTCAACTATGCAAAATAAAAGTGAAAAGCCTCTATTTTTCCTCAATTCAGTGTTTAATGTGGTAAAAGCTATCTCATTAAAAAGAGTGATCAGTTTGTAAGGCAGCCAATATGAAAATGAGAGTTTTGAACTCACTTAGGTTCCTAAATATAATTATTACTGGGGAAGTCTCAGGATGTCCAGAGAAGAGTAACCAGAAGGTTGAGGAGTCAGGAAAGCATAAGGGCCCACCAAAGGAACTGCTTGGGTTTACCTGAAGTAAAAAGAGACTAACAGGGAGAATGATTTCCTATCTTCAAATTGTTGAAAGTCAGCAAGCAGAAAACAAAGTAGACTTGTTCCAGGGAGCAAAGGACCAGCTTGTAGAGGATAATAATACTTTTACCCAGTTATGACATAGGCTGCCCTCTGAAAAATAGAGCTGTCCACACAGGAGACACCTAAGAAAGGACTACGTGGATGTCAGCCAAGAGCACTGCAATAGGGCTTCAGTATTACGTGGGAGGTAGGTTCAGGGGTCTTTTATTTTGGAGTACATTTCTGCTTCCTCTCCTTGGCTCTGCTCTCTCTTTTTCTCTCATTTCAAACATCTAAGTTCAGGCAGATAGACTCCCAATAAAGCCATGAGAAATAAGTGGTTAGCTTGTGATAGACGGCCAAGAGAATGGTAGGAATTATTTTCAGTACTTTATAAAGGAAAACTTAACCCTCTTGTTGTGAGAGCCCTGGGCACTCTGTCTTCCCAGAACAGATAAATATGAGAGACACAGATGTGAGACTTCTTTTTGCTTTGGTTAAGAGAATTCACATCTCTTTAGTATCCAGAGCCTAGCACCACCATGCTCAGCTTAAAGCAAACACATTTTATTGCATCTATACTGTGTAGGAATATCTAATTTTTCCCAGAAAAAATTCATGAGACCCTTGAATGGATACAAACATATCCAAAGTGCTATTTATACCTCATATTGCCTAAGTATTAAAAAATAATCAAAGCATATGAAATTGTGTTATTCTTATATTCACTGATTACCTCCTCCTCCTCCTCCATTTCTAATTTCAGTTGAAGAGTTTCAAAAAGAAAAAGAAAAACAGAACAGTATGAGGAGACAGATGGCTCAGCTGATGACAAAATCCATTTGACTTTTACCACACTGAGAGATGGAGAGCTTGATTAATAGTTGGTCAGTGAGTGAGGCAATATGAAAAGAAAAGCTACTTGGCAAAACGTTTCTTAAATGAATATAAATAACTTATAATTGCTTGATTTAAATGTTCCTCATGGAATCACCTTTTTTTTTTTTTTTTTTTTTTTTGTGGCACACGGGACTCTCACTGTTGTGGCCTCTCCCACCTCTCCTGCAGCGGAGCACAGGCTCCAGATGTGCAGGCTCAGCGGCCATGGCTCACGGGCCCAGCCGCTCCGCGGCATGTGGGATCTTCCCAGACCGGGGCACGAACCTCTGTCCCCTGCATCGGCAGGCAGACTCTCAACCACTGCGCCACCAGGGAAGCCCAAGGAATCACAATTTTGCATCACTTCTCTTAAAAATTCCAGGTTGAACCACCTCAAACCAACATAAACATGCTCCTAGCACTAAGTCTAGAACATGAGCCACTGTAAACCTATTTTAACTACATCTACTGATTAGGCAAAAAACATGCAATTGAAACTTAGTGCCTTACCCCAGATGGCATTATAATTACCAAAGAGAAAAAGGATCAAAGAAACTCTGCCTATACAGATCATTCTCAGAATACTAGAACCTCAGAGTTGGAAAGAGCCTGAAACTTCTTCTGACCAATTACCATTTTTTTACAAGTGAAATTAATGAGGCTCTGAGGAATGAAGTGATTTTGCTGAGACCACATAGCTTTCATGTAAAACTTATGCTAGAACCTTAGGATTCTAGTGTTCTAATTTAATATGCACTATCCTTTACTCTGTGTATAGTCAGTATCTCATAAAATGATGTTAAGATTATTGCTTCTTTTATTTTTAACATTGGAGGACACATTGAAGATTAAACTACATGTGTCTGTGTTGTAGATTTATGTAGAATTGGAAATAGTATATCTCAAAGTAAATTTATGTGAATGGCATTATTTAAATGTCTTAAGAAGAACATAATATCCTTATAAAAGCCAGGGGATATATTATGATATGTGTTCATTTTAACTAGATTTATTCTAAATGCTGGCCTAGAAGGGGAGAGAAATTTCAGCTCAATGATTCACTTGTGACCACTGGCCAGATTGTTGGTGACCTTGCATTTTGTGAACCCAATTGTAATATTACGGGAAACAATAGCCAATAGGGGCAATAACTATAGAGCAGATGCTCCTTTGAGCTAAACTTTTCCAGGGAAATAAATTACAAGGAAAAATATTACAGCAATTTTGGCTTCAACTTGAGAATAGATGCTCAAAATGTTATGGTGGTTATTAAACAATGATATATTATGTGGATGATTTTCTAGGGAGTCTTCTCTCTCTCTTTATCATTATTTGACCATACTGGAGTATTTATAAAATTTTAACATGCTGCCACTCTCATTTCCTTGAGAATATGGATGCACACGCACACACATATACAATGTCTCTGACTATAGCTGTAAAATGTCAAGGAATAGCATTTGACACATATATAACTGCAAATCAATATACGTGGCATTTTGTTTTCTTAGCACATTTTGTATAACTTAGAGCTTCAGGTATATGGTGTGTGAAGTCATGCCTTCTGCACTGTAGCAGCTGAATAAAGGAAAAGGCTGATATAACATAATTAGCTATTTTGTATACATTACTTTTGTCGCCACAAAAAGATGCTTCTTACGTTTTGAATTGAAAGTTATTTATAAAATTGTATAAAACAAATAATTATATTCACAGCTGTCCATTTTCAAGACAATTTTACATTTTTTATAGATTTTTCTATATGAGAGACTGATGATCATCTGTTTATAGTCCCTATACTGTGACAAAATATGCTCAATATATATTTTCCTGAATGTGTATTGAATAGTCGTGTGAATCGAAAATAGACATACATCAGAACTCATTGAATGATATACTTCAGATTTGTGTATTTCATTGTGTGTAAATTTACCTCCCCCTCAAAAAATTCACGTACAGTTATTGAACTCTACTTGATATTATGTATGCTAAAGCATTTAGAAGCAAAGTGTACAAGTGTACAACTTGATTTCTGCAAGTTATTTTGAAATGTATCAAAATAAAGGTAGATGTGGGCTTTCCTGGTGGCACAGTGGTTGAGAGTTCGCCTGCCGATGCAGGGGACGCAGGTTCGTGCCCCGGTCCGGGAAGATCCCACATGCCGCAGAGCGGCTGTGCCCGTGAGCCATGGCCGCTAAGCCTGTGCGTCCGGAGCCTGTGCTCCGCAGGGGGAGAGGGCACAGTGGTGAGAGGCCTGCGTACCACAAAAAAAAAAAAAAAAAAAAAAAAAAAGGTAGATGTAAATATAGAAAGTTGCAAAGATGGATAGATGTGTGATAAAGCAAATATAGCAAAATATTAATTGTAGAATCTATGAGGTCAATATATGTGTGTTCACTGCCCCATTCTTTCAATATTTCCGTATATATGAAATCTTTCATAAAAAATTATTGGAAAAACTTACATGTGCCCAAATTGTGGCTACTATTTGAGATGTTCCTTCGAATATCTCCAATCTTACAGACAATTTTATAGTTCCAATAAAAACAATCAACTCAAATTTTATTAGAAATGACTTGCGACTCAAGCAATTTTTAAATTTAATACTTATGGCCTCAGAAGTAAATGACACACAGCCCTTTTGGTGGATACACTCAGTATGTACCACCTCTAAACATTAGTTTCAAAGGGCAAGTTACAGATACTAAGTAAGTCTAATGAGCCAGTTACTTATTTCATTAGCTAGGGATACAGCATGCATACAACTCACCCTGACAGCCTTCAGGGAAGCCAGGGCTGGTAACTATCAATCCTGGCCTACCTTCAAATGTAGTGCAGTGGTGTTCCACCTAAGTGAGAACATTTGTCAGAGCATTAAACATGATATTTGGAATATCACCTGCAAATACTTCTAGAGTATGTGAACAAGTGCTTTCTGTGCCAAGCCCTGTGCGAATCCCTAAGCACAAAGATGAATAAAAGCAGCGGAATATCAGGCTTTTAGTATAGACTTAATAATAAATGTTGGTCACTCAGGTTCTAAGAAAGATTATGTAAGGAAGCTACTCTATGAGAAAGGTATCTTTTCTACTGTATTAACAGGTTTTGATTATCAAGTTAGACCATCACGTAGCCACATATCTGTATGTATTGAATTTTAATATGAAATTTTTAGATTTAATCAAGGGAAATAAAGAATAAATTCACTTTTGTCACTAACCTTGATTTCAAAGGCATGGTATATATAAGTTCCCTGTAAAGTCAAAATAATTAACTATAAGTAAAAATTAGCAAAATTTTGACTCCATAGAAAATGTGATATGCCACTTCTGAATGAAAACCATATAATCGGATTTTGATTAGACTTCCAAGAAATTCAAAGTGAAATTAAGTGTTCAACAACTGTAACTATATTGCTTTCCTATTTCCATTTTAACAATCATAATATATGAGGGTTTTAAAAAATGTGACATGCCGGTCTTCCCTGGTGGCGCAGTGGTTGAGAGTCTGCCTGCCGATGCAGGGGACACGGGTTCGTGTCCTGGTCCGGGAAGACCCAACATGCCGCGGAGCGGCTGGGCCCGTGAGCCATGGCCGCTGAGCCTGCGCGTCCGGAGCCTGTGCTCCGCAGTGGGAGAGGCCACAACAGTGAGAGGCCCGTGTACCGCAAAAAAAAAAAAAAAAAGATCTGTATTATCATTCAATTATAAATGACTTAATTTCATCTATGCTTATTACTCTGGAAAATGTGGGGTAGAGTTCACTAGTTTTACTTCGTATTTAATAAATTTCAGAAATGTAATAATGTTAAAATCACTGGCTCTATACCCACAAGTACCGTATTATTTTTATCAAGACAACATTAGTAAATAATCTTTGGCTCTGATACAGTAACAGATTTATACTTAGTCTCAATTGAGACCACCTAGTCCATCTCTGTTCACCCATTCTTTCCTATAATGGATAATTTTCAATATTTGAAGGAGCATTTTCATTTCAAATTGTTCTTTATAGTGTATTCAGCAAAGCGCAGTATCAGGGGTAATTGCTGCCAATTATAGTTCCATACATATGTAAATTATTTTATGAGTATTTCGTTAGAGAATATGGTATTTTATACAAGTTAAACAGTGAGATACATAGGAAGGGAGAGTATATTTTGGCAATAGTAAAGCCCACTAAAATCTTTCAGAGTCTATACTTAATAGAAAGCTGTTTTTTCAAGTATTTTATGTCACTTTCTCTTGGTAAATCAGTGATTCGATTACTGTGGACAAAAGCAAATATGTCTAATGCATGAACTCTCTGCTAGGCACTATGTGTATTTCATATATTAACTCATTCTATTCCCACAGCAGTCTCTTAGGTAGTACTCTTGTTATCTCCATTTTACAGATAAGGAAACTGAGGCACAGAGTGATTAACTTGGCCAATGTAATGACTTGTAAGAGACCCAGCTAAGGTCACAACTCATATAATTTCCTCCAACATCCGTGCTTGTAAACATCTCCCTAAAGGTCTTGCAGGAAAACACTTATGAATAAGTTACACAACAATCAGGTCTCACAAAAGCAATTTCATTAATATCTTAATGGCAGTATATTTTGACATATATATATATATATTCTTTTCAGATTCTTTTCCATTATAGGTTATTACAAGATATTAAATATAGTTCCCTGTGGTATACAGTAGGTCCTTGTTGTTTATCTATTTTATATAAAGTAGTGTGTATCTGTTAATCCCAAATTTCCAATTTATCCCTCCCCTCTTTCCCCTTTGGTAACCATAAGTTTTTTTTGTTTTTTTCTGTGTCTGTGAGTCCATTTCTGTTTTGTAAATAAGTCCATTTATATAATTATTTTTAGATTCTGCATATAAGTGATATATCATATTTGTCTTTCTCTGTCTGACTTAACTTCACTTAGTGTGATAATCCCTGGGTCCATCCATGTTGCTAAACATGGCATTATTTCATTCTTTTTTATGGCTGAGTAATATTCCAGTGTGTGTGTGTGTGTGTGTGTGTGTGTGTGTGTGTGTATAACATCTTCTTTATCCATTCATCTGTCGATGGACATTTAGGTTACTTCCATGTCTTGGCTACTGTAAATAGTGTTGCTTTGAACGTTGGGTGCATGTATCTTTTCAAATTAGAGTTTTCATCTTTTCCAGATATATGCACCAAAGTGGGATTGCTGGATCATATGGTAACTCTATTTTTGGTTTTTTAAGAAACTTCCATACTGTTTTCCATAGTGGCTGCACCAATTTACATTGCCACCAGCAGTGTAGGAAGGTTCCCTTTTCCCCACACCTGCTCCAGCATTTATTATTTGTAGACTTTTTTTTTTTTTTTTGCCATACGTGGGCCTCTCACTGTTGTGGCCTCTCCCGTTGCGGAGCACAGGCTCCGGACATGCAGGCTCAGCGGCCATGGCTCACAGGCCCAGCTGCTTCACGGCATGTGGGATCTTCCCGGACCAGGGCACGAACCCGTGTCCCCTGCATCAGCAGGCGGACTCTCAACCACTGTGCCACCAGGGAAGCCCCTATTTGTAGACTTTTTGATGATGGCCGTTTTACCAGCGTGAGGTGGTAACTCACTGTAGTTTTGACTTGCATTACTCTAATAATTAGCCATGTTGAGCATGTTTTCATATGCCTGTTGGCCATCTTTTCATATGCCTGTTGGCCATCTGTATGTCCTCATTGGAGAAATGTCTATTCAGGTCTTCTGCCCATTTTTTAATTGTTTGTTGTTGTTTTTTTTGATATTGAGCTGTATGAGCTATTTATATGTTTTGGATATTAACCCCTTACCAGTCTTATTGTTTGCAAGTATTTCTCCTATTCATTATGTTGTCTTTTCATTTTGTCAGTGTTCCTTTTGCTGTGCAAAAGCTTTTAAGTTTAATTAGGTCCCATTTTTTAATTTTTGCTTTTGTTTCCTTTGCCTTAGAAGACCAATCCAAGAAAATATTGTTTCAATTTATGTGAAAGAATGTTCTGCCTATATTTTCTTCTGGGAGTTTTATGGTTTATAGTCTTACATTTAGGCCTTTAATCAATTTTGAATTTATTTTTCATATGATGTGAAAAAATGTTCTCATTTTATTCTTTTGCATGTAGCTCCCCAGTTTTCCCAGGACCACTTATTGGCAAGACATTCTTTTCCCACTGTATGGGAAAGGTATGTTTTCTCTATACCGATTTTGTGGAGAGTTTTTATCATGAATGGATGTTGAATTTTTTTTCAAAAGCTTTTTCTGCATCTACTGAGATAATTGTATGATTTCTATTCTTCAGTATGTTAATGTGGTGTAAACATTGATTTGTGGATATTGGACCATCCTCACACCCCTGGAATAAATCCCACTTGATCATGGTGTATTGTTGAATTCAGTTTGCTAATAATTTCCTGAAGATTTTTGCATCTATGTTCAATAGTTATATTATCCTCTAATTTTCTCTTTTTTTCATACCTTTGTCTGGCTTTGGTATCAAGGTGATGCTGTCCTCATAGAATGAGTTCAGAAGCATCACTTCCTCTGCAATTTTTTGAAATAGTTTGAGAAGGATAGGTGTTAACTCTTCTCTAAATATTTGTTAGAATCCACCTGTGAAGCCATTTGGTCCTAGACCTTTGTTTGCTGAGAAATTTTTCATTACATATTCAATATCATTACTGCTAATTGTTCTGTTCATATTTTCTATTCTTCCTGGTTCAGTCTTGGGAGAATGTATGTTTCCATGAATTTGTCCATTTCTTCTAGGTTGTCATTTATTGGCATATAATTGTTCATAGTAGTCTTTTATAATCCTTTGTATTTCTGTGGTATCAGTTGTAACTTTTCTTTTATAATTTCTGATTTTATTGATTTGGGCCCTCTCTTTTGTTCTTGATGAGTCTGATTAAAGCTTTATCAATTTTGTTTTGTCAAAGAACCAGCTCTCGATTTTATTGATATTTTCTATTTTTTAAGTCTCTATTTCATGTATTTCTTCTCTGATCTTTATTTCTTTCCTTCTTCTAATTTATGGTTTTGTTTGTTCTTCTTTTTCTAGTTCTTTTAGGTGTGAGCTTAGGTTTTTATGTGAGATTTTTCTTGTTTCCTGAGGCAAGCTTGTATGGCCAGAAACTTCCCTCTTAGAATTGCTTTTGCTATGTCCCATAGATTTTGGATCATTGTGTTTCTCTTTTCATTTGTCTCTAGGTACTTTTTGATCTCTTCTTTGATTTCTTTAGTGCTCCATTAGTTGTTTAGTTGCATATTGTTTAGCCTCCACATGTTTTTTTCTTCTAGTTGATTTCTACTCTCATAGTGTTGTGGTCAGAAAAGATGCTTGATATGATTTCAGTTTTCTTAAATTTATGGAGGCTTGTTTTGTGGTCTAGCATGTGATCTGTTCTGGAGAATATTCTATGTGTATTTGAAAGGAATGTGTATTCTACTGCTTTGGGATGGAGTGTTATACATGTATGCATACATATATGCATTTGGTCTAATTTGTCATTTAAGGCCAGTGTCTCCATATTGATTTTCTGTCTGGATAATCTGTCCATTGATGTAAGTGCAGTGTTAAAATCCCCTACTATTATTGTGTTACTGTCAATTTCTCCCTTTTTGTCTGTTAATATTTGATTTCTGTATTTAGTTACCCCTATAGTGGTTGCATATATATTTATAATTGTTATTTCTTCTCCTTGGTTTGATCTCTTGATCATAATATAGTGTCCTTCTTTGTCTCTAGGTACAGTCTTTGTTTTAAAGTGTATTTTCCCTGATGTAAGTCTTACTACCCCAGCTTTGTTTTCATTTCTGTTTGCACGAAATATCTTTTTACATTCCCTCATTTTCAGTCTGTGTGTGTCTTTAGATCTGAAGTGAGTCTCTTGTAGGCAGCATATGTATGGGTCTTCTTTTTGCATTCATTCAGCCACTCTATGTCTTTTGATTGGAGCTTTTAGTCCATTTACTTATAAAGTAATTATTGATATGTATGCACTTATTGCCATTTGCTTATACAATAAATTCCTAGGTTTTCATATCTCATTACTAAAGTAGCTGTGTGAATTTTTTTCTTTTTTTTGTATTTTTTAGCATCTTAATTGGAGTATAATTGCTTTACAATGGTGTATTAGCTTTTGCTTTATAACAAAGTGAATCAGCTATACATATACATATACCCCCATATCTCCTCCCTCTTGCGTCTCCCTCCCACTATCCCTATCCCACCCCTCTAGGAGGTCACAAAGCACCAAGCTAATCTCCCTGTGCTATGCAGCTGCCTCCCACTAGCTATCTATTTTACATTTGGTAGTATATATAAGCCCATGCCACTCTCTCACTTCATCCCAGCTTACCCTTCCCTCTCCCTGTGTCCTCAAGTCCATTCTCTACATCTGCATCTTTATTCCTGTCCTGCCCCTAGGTTCTTCAGAACCATTTTTTTTTTCTTTTTTTTAGATTCCATATACATGTGTTAGCATATGGTATTTGTCTTTCTCTTTCTGACTTACTTCACTCTGTGTGACAGACTCTAGGTCCACCCACCTCACTACAAATAACTCAATTTCATTTCTTTTTATGGCTGAGTAATATTCCATCACATATATGTGCCAAATCTTCTTTACCCATTCATCTGTCAATGGACACTTAGGTTGCTTTCAGGTCCTGGCTATTGTAAATAGAGCTGCAATGAACATTGTGGTACATGACTCTTTTTGAATTATGGTTTTCTCAGGGTATATGCTCAGTAGTGGAATCACTGGGTCATATGGTAGTTCTATTTGTAGTTTTTTAAGGAACCTCCATACTGTTCTCCATAGTGGCTGTATCAATTTACATTCCCACCAACAGTGCAAGAGGGTTCCCTTTTATCCACACCCTCTCCAGCATTTATTGTTTGTAGATGTTTTGATGATGGCCATTCTGAGTGGTGTGAGGTGATCCTCATTGTAGTTTTGATTTGCAGTTCTCTAATGATTAGTGATGTTGCGCATTCTTTCATGTGTTTGTTCGCAATCTGTATATCTTCTTTGGAGAAATGTCTATTTAGGTCTTCTGCCCGTTTTTGGATTGGGTTGTTTGTTTTTTTGATATTGAGCTGCATGAGCTGCTTGTAAATTTTGAAGATTAATCCTTTGTCAGCTGCTTCATTTGCAAATATTTTCTCCCATTCTGAGGGTTGTCTTTTGGTCTTGTTTATGGTTTCCTTTGCTGTGCAAAAGCTTTTAAGTTTCATTAGGTCCCATTTTTTTATTTTTGTTTTTAATTTCCATTTCTCTAGGAGGGGGGTCAAATAAGGTAGCCGTGTGATTTTAATAAATGTGTGCAAAATATTTTTTAAAACCTCATGTTTCAATAAATTCAATTAATTAAATTTGTACTCAGTACAAGACATCATATCCAGTATTTTTAGTGAGTCAAAAAACAAACAACAGAGTTTCTGCTTTTTATGAGACTTGTAATCTAGAGAGGGAAAAGACGCAAGAAGCGAGAACTCTGGGAGCTAAATATACATTGTGAAGTCAGAACATAGAAGCAGTTGCTTACGATAAATAAGAATGAGCAAATGAGCAAGGAAAATGTTACAATTTCATGTCACATAAATTGTAAATTATAACTAAACAAAGAAAACAAACACTTCAGTGTTTCACAGTGCGATTCCCAAGACACCACCGCAGTCAGAAAAGGCACTGAGAAAGAGTCAAGCAAAACACTGAGAATTTTCAGAAATATCTACCAATTAGGAGGGAATTACATAGGTACTGAGTGTAAAGGTAACCCTTGGATATCCACTTACCATGGTATTTCATAAGAGGTGCCATCAGGAGCTAGCTGATTTGCAAGGATCTTGGATTAAATTGTGTAAAGAGCTAAAGATTAGAGAAAGAAGACACTCCCCTGCCTGGATCAAGTTGTCCCTGGTAATAGAGACTGGGATTAGAAAGCATGTTTCAGGACTCCGGCAATAGCTGTCTGTAGCATCTGTGAAGCTCTCCTCTTCAGCAACCCTACATTATCTTATGGCTTCAGAAAAGTTGATAGAATAAATCAAGGCTGTGGTGAAGGAAAGAGAAGCTTTAAAATGCAGGAAAAGGTCTAACGAGTGTTGAACTGTATTACATCAGACATTAAGAAGGTCTGGACATATCTGTCCATATAATCTCAAAGAGATTAAAAAGTATAATGTGGCAATTGTGCCAAACAAACAAAAAACCAAATAATAACAGTAGAAAAGAACAAAATGCAAAAGAGAAAAAAGGAGAAAACAGACTGAAAGAAAATTTAACTCTAGGAACAAAAGAAACTTTCTATATAGTATTCCTTTGTACTTTACTCTTCAGAATATCTTAATAAGAACATGAATTAAATAAACAAAGAAGTGGAAAATGAGGTGGTAAAACAATAGTCTGATCTACTTAGTTAAGAAAAGAAACATATCCAATATAGATTCACTGTAGGACTAAGGGGGGAAGAGAGGAAATCAGGTAGCAGAAAAGTAAATACTATTGAAAATCAAGTTACTAACATAGTGAAAGTCTGCAATAAATCAAATTATAATCAGAGAAAATATATCAGAGACTTTTCGTGATAGAGGGAAGCTGATAGATATTGAAAAAGTCAAAGATGATCCTAAATAAGGATAATTGTGACCCTCTGTGAAAAAAACAATTCATTGTAATGAAAGAGCAGATGATTTTCCTATAATGAAGGATGGGCTAAATATACGTTTCAAAGGAATGCACTTAATTGCAGAAAGAATGATGTCACAATGGATGCTGAGACATAGCCTGGTTAAGTTATTGAACTTAAAAGGTTGAAAAAGTGAAATTTTTAGACATGAAGAGAGACAAGTAAGTTACCTGCAGACTGGCATCTACAATATTCAGTCCCTTAACACAGTAAAGCAACGTGTGTGAAGTGCTGGGGGAAAGGTAAGCCTAAAGTATCATGCTCAGCCAGGTTGTCACTCAACTGCATTAAGAACAACAAACATTCGCATAAAACATAAAACTCAGCTGATTGCTGTCTTCTTCTTAGTTGCTTTGCTAATGAGAGCCCATCAGACCCAAATAGCTTACTGTGGAAAGAAGCTGCTCTCATTCCCATAGATATGGAAACAAGGAACTAGAAACCAGAATGTTCAGAAAACTGTAGCACAATAATTTTAAAAGTGTGTTTCCTTGACCAGCAGAATCAGAATCACCTGTAAACTTGTTACAAAAGCAAAACCTTGGGCACCACCCAGACCTATTGAGGCATAAACTCTGGCCGTGGGGCCCAGGATTCTAGTTTTTAATACATTTTCCAGATAATTCTGATGCTCACCAAATTTTGAGAACCACAGGGTGGTATTCCTAGTGTGGTAATACCTAGTGTGGTAGCACTAGGTATTACTAGTATTCCTAGTAATACTCATGGATCAAAGGCTACAGGGCAGTCTAGACTGTCAAGGATTAGTATTTCAGCAGCCTCCCTCAGGCTAGAGGGCCAGATGTAACATACACAGACTCGTGCCAAGGTTATGTGCCGAGTTCTGCATTTATTTCTTCAAGTATTGATTGAGTTGCTGCTTATGCCTGTGAAAGATTATATGCATAGAATGAAATTAGCTGTCATAAAAAGTTTGTCGTGACCAGTTATGACCAATGGCTTCATGAAAAGAATTGATGAAACAGATAGCATATGAATTTGGAAATAGAAAATATGTGTGTGTAGAAAGAATGACAGCAAATGGCAAACACAAAACTGCATGGAGATTTCTTTGAGCACAGTGGCTGCTGCCCTCAAATGAGCTGACTTTCTGAAAGAAGGCCTTGTTACAGGTATGTAGGATGTAGAGACTGGTCTCCAACTTCAGGGGTGCTCTCTTCTAGGAGACACAAAAGACAGGTGCTGCATGTGTAGAAAGAAAATGTTACTTTGATTTCTTTTTTTTTCCTTTTTTTTAAAGTTTTTGTTTGTTTTCGTTTTAGTTTATATTGGAGTCTAGTTGATTAACAATGTTGTTTTAGTTTCAGGTGTACAGCAAAGTGATTTAGTTATACATATGCATGTATCTATTCTTTTTCAAATTCTTTTCCCATTTAGGTTATTACAGAATATTGAGCAGAGCTCCCTGTGCTATACAGTAGGTCCTTGTTGATTATCTATTTTAAATGTAGCAGTGTATTTATCTTTTTAACATGTATTCTCTGAATTACAAACTAGAAGTTAGTATACAATAGCATAGATAAATATATATCAGAAAAAACCTCAGAGGCTGTAAAGGTGCAAATATTTCCTGAAGACATCTCTTGATCATGAAATCTAGCCAACAGTGAAATGAATAAAAACAGTATTATTGAAACCATTTATATGAAGAGCTAAGACCAAGTAACTGGGAGAGCTATGGTTACAAAACAGAAAGTGTTATTATCCTTGAGAAAGAAAATATTTACCATACAACCAACACAGATTGGAACGTGGGAAGAATCATAGTTGCTGTATTACACAACTCCGAGGAGGGTCATTGCTGTAAAATAAAATGCGAATGGTGTTTCCTGTAATTAAACAACACAGGAGCACCAGGAGGAAGTGGGAAAAAATGGGAGAACTCAGTCCTTTATTAAGTTTCCTATCAGGTATTCAACTGATAATATTTAAAATTAAAACATAAAATTGAAAGTAGGACATGATTCTACCCTCAGCAATTTTGTATTTTTCTTTCAAAAACTTAATTTTTATATACTACTATCTATTTTATAGGAATAATTGAAGTTTATTTAAATTCCTTTAGTTTTTTCATTGTTTCCTTTATTGAATTCAAGTAGAAAGAAATTAATATTTTACTTAATAATAACTTGTATTGTAAAATCCCTCTTTTACATACTTATCTGTGAGTAATTTCTTGTGTTCATTCTTTTTGCTGGAATTTCTAATAATGAGCATTTACCAAAAGTCATTATTAGTAAAAAAAAAAAAAAAAAAAAAAGTGAAGAGTGTCCTTTTTAAGCATTGTGACCTGTTCTTCTCACGGCCCGTGTTCTCACTTTCACAGTGAAAGCAATTTAGTTATATTTTGCCAGTCAATGAATACTTTGTTATAAAGCCGTGAAGTTAATCTTGTGCTCAGTTATAAATGCTAAGTCTTGTTCTCAACATTTTCTCTCCATCGTAAATTTACAAAACTTCATATAACAAAAACAAAATGAGCAGTAAAAATAATCATTATAGTCTTCTTGTGAATGGACCTTATTGAAGGAATAGGTTTTATATATGCTCCCATATTAAAACTTCTCCATCAGTCAGACTAATGAAGCAGCACGTGCCCGCACGTGAGCGCATGTGCACGCACACATACATACTTTTTTGACTCTGTTAATATTTTTGGAAAACACTTTATAACAGAAATATATGAATAAAATGAGTTTGAGTACTTACAAGGGAAAAATGAAATGGTGCTATGCTGAGTTTTAATTATCAGTTCTTAGTATATGGCACATCCTTTTGAGGAAAAGACGCTATCTCTGTGTATACGTAGTATATAAACAAACTTGATTAAAAGCATGTGTACTGATGTGATGACAGAAGTGCCACACTGGAATGGTTTTGCAGAAAAACAAGAAGATAACCTCAGATCATCACAGTAGAACATGGAGTTCTTTTAGCCATGAAGCCTGATGTGCCAAGCCAACATTTTCATTGGAACTTTTTAATTAAGTATTTTTTTCTAATTTAGAAAGTAATAAATAGTCATTGTAGAAATTTTAAGGAGAAAACAGCCCAGTGAAAGAAGAAAAATATGTATGATTATTTTATCTTTTGAATTCAGGGAATTATGTATCTATTATAAATTTGACCAAAGAAGTGACAACTTGAGGAAATTTGAATGTACTAAATATTTAGTGTGTGACACAGCCTTTCACTTATTTGATCTGTTTTCATCTTTAACAACTGAATATATCCTATCTCCTTTTTCAAGTTGAGTAAACTGAGACTCAGAGAGATGGCAGGATCTCAGGGCTACTTATGGATAGAGCTGAAAGTCCAACACTGGCTTGGCATTTCCTAAAGCCCACCTTGAAACTTCTGTCCTGGTGGTCCTTAATACTGGCTGCACATTATAATTTCATGAGAGGATTTTTAGAAGTCTTGTTGCTCATAGCACACACACAGAGATTCTGATTTGATTGTCTGGAGTGTGGCTCAGGTGTTGGTCATTTTTAAAAAAGTCTTCCAGGATGTCTAATAATATGTAACCGGGTAAGGAGCAGGTCCTATACCCAGCTCCCTTACTCTTCATCCCTTTGCCTGGGATCCAGATTGTAAGTAGTTTGCTCTTGGTTAGTATTTTCAGTTACAAAAAAACGTACTGGATGCTTTCATTTCTCATGTCAAACATAATTGTCCCAACAAATCTTAGTACAAGACATGGGATCATAAGAGAACATATTAAATTCTAGCTAATGTATGTTTTGACAGTCCATATTTCTAAAGATACATCCAGCATCAGAATACAGCTTTGATCTCAGTCCTATGCCATGTATTTTGAGGGTAGGGAGAGGATGCTGAAACAACAGTTACCAGATTTGCATATTACTGAGATTTTTATGAAGTTCCAGGTTTAACCATTTTGTTCGTATCAACAAACACTGGATTAATTCATCTGGAAAGGTTTTCACTCACACAAAAATCAGAAGGAGTAAAATGAAGGGAAACATCTGCTAGAGTCTGAAACAGCTTGTGGGTTGATTTTGCCAATAGAGCCAAACCTGCGGTTAATCAGCTCTGCCCTCACCAACAGATGTCACTGCAGACAAGAGAAATTAACTGACCAGGTTATCATGCTGTGGGGCAGTGCAGTCAGATCAAGGTGCTAACCTTTAGCAACTCAAAAACATAAATGTTAATGTTTTTCTTCTTCCTAGTACACGTAAACACACATACATGTGTATATGTGATATATATGTTTATATGTGTATATATGTTTGTGTGTGTGTATGTATATATATATCTCCTAAATTTTACTTATTATCTTTTATTTGCCAGTTTTCTGCACTTCCCACTCTTTCCCCTTGAGTTGTTTCTGAAGAGCCTAGCCTCGGTATAAAAGAATAGTCGGCTGTAAAATGGTGTTGGGGTAACTGATAACTTGGATATATTTACTATTGAATCTGTGTTTTTGGTTTTTGTCTTTTATATTGATGATTATTAGTGAGGTGAATTTTTATAGGTGAACAAATTGTACCATCTCAAAACTATTAGCACTGTAACATGTTTCACCCTTGACATTGTCATTTCACATACTTTTGACCTTTCTATTACATACTTGGCGATAGAACATTATACTATACTGTACTGAGGATTTGACGTGAGGAATTTGTGAATCTCTTTCATAACAGTCAAATAACAGTGGTCCCCATGTACCTTTTACATTTAGAATAAGACCTATTTTCTACTGCAGAGACTTTTAGGGTGTTTCAGACTTAACATTTACAATTTGGAGTTTTCTTAACCAAATTTAGCAGTAGTCTGGAGACAACCAAATTTAATTGACTTCAAAACAGAAGGAAACAAATAAGCATGACGCACCAGAGCAGAGAAAGTACTTTTGTGAGTTGATCCTTCCATGTGCTTCTCATTTGGATTCCTTCTGGGAATCATCTAAATGGCAGCAAATCCAATCAGGTTCATTCTTTGAAAATGGACACACATCTCAAGTGAGGATGAAATAAACTGTTTCAGGAAATTTAGCACAAAATATTTACATGAAATTTTCTATAGAGAGGGACTTCATAAAGCTGAAAGCCTAATTTTGAAACTTCCAGGGAAGTCAAATTCTGGAATGCAAGATTTGGACAGAGGAAGGCTGAAAAAATGAGAAGGAAGAAGAAAAAGTGCCAGCTTGACATGGAAATTCACCACTAATTGGAGATGGGTCTGCATGGAGACTTGTGAAGCAGACATCCTTAGCTAGTTCAGGAAGTGATGAGTGGGAAAAAGAAGAAACAGAAAAAAAGAAAGAACAAAGAATGAAACTTGAAGAAAATAAAAATAAGAAAAGGAAATGAAGATGAGATTGGTCTGACAGCACAAAGCCAAACCTAGTGTCTCCTGTATGAGCTAGTTGGTGCCTGGCAACTGTGAAAGAGAAGAGGAAATATCCCACAGACTAAAGAGTAGGAGGGGCTGCAGCAGCCAGAGGCACACATGGCCCACGGAGATGTCAGCCGAGAAGGAGAGGCGATTGTCCTGCTTCCTGCCAGCAGCGAGGCTTATTCCATGACGGTTTCAGCCTGGGAAAATCATGAAGGTCTGTGAATATGAATCATATCTAGAAAATGTTATTTCTTCATCTCTCAAGATGTGAAATAATTGTTTATGAAAAAAATGATTTTCTTGGAAATCAAGCTCTTTGGTTTTACAACTGAAATGAACTACTCTTTGGTTTTACAACTGAGACGAACTACTTAGAAGTACTTCTCAAACGTCCAGATCTTACTGAAAACCAGTTAAAACTGAACAAATATGTCTTTGTTCTGTCTCTTCCTTATCTACTCTTTTCAGCAAAACTAATAATATAAACTATTTTGTTGCAATTTTTTGAAGTGCCTAAAGGAAACAATCGTGGAACAGAGCTATCAAACACTACACATCTACTAAAAAGTAGCAGAACAGCATTCAAAAATGTTTCTTTTAGTAGGTGGAAAAGTCCTTCCTATCAAAGTATTTGTTAATGGGCTGAATCTACAAATCACAGTGCCCATGCCACCATACATGAGGTAAAACCAGGAGATATTTTTCTGTCTCAACAGGGATATTCAACTTTGTTTCCATAAACTTCCTAAGAAAAGGAAAGATCAAATAATGTTCATTTACTTCTGAAAGACTACTTTGACAGAAAACCTGAAGTAGATGATTCTGAAAGAAATGCTATACTGATAATTATTGGAAGTCATCATCATTAAAGGGATATTACTAGGTTAATTGTCTCCAGTTGTATCTTTCATTCAATGAAGATAACTCATCATTGTGTTATAAATCAGGCATTTTAATACTTACCTTCAGGGCATAGTGGTATTTTCTTAACAAAGACAATACATGTTTGCAACTTCAGAGATGTACTGAACAACACATTCTGATGCCTTAGAAGCATCAGTGTCTATATAAATACAAACATACAAATATACGTACAATTGACTAAAGGAATGAGAATTCTAAACTCACAGATCAATTTCAGATCATCTATTACTGCTATTTATAGTAGTCAAATTATTTTCAAACTATCTTACTACTTTTAAAGGAGAAACACATCAGTAAATACACAGAAAATTGTTGTTCCGGTACTATGGTGAATGTCAAGATAGTGTGGGGAGGAGTGAGTAAAGTAAAAATCAGTTACTGATTTACAGTTCATCTGTGCAAAACTGGGAGGGATAGCGTCATATTTCAATCAGATGAGTTAAGAGATTATTGAGCTGTATAAATCTCAACATATTTGGATCCCAGGAAGTTCACTGCATGCAAGAAAAGGTCAAAACCCTTAAACAAATGAACTGATGAATGAAATGCCATAGCATCATGTAATAAAAGAATGAATATCAGTCATGCAATAAACATAAATATACACTAAAGCAAGTTAGGCAGTTGTATCCTCCCCTTTTTGTTGCACTCCTTCCTACCCTGTGCCTGGTAGTATAGTACATGAGACCACTATTTAATTTTGACAGCTTTAGAGAGAGAAGAATCAATGACATAGATATCAAAGTTGGGAGGGAAAAGTACAAACAAACCAAACAAAAATAATGAACCTTGAAATTTCTAGACCTGGGTGTGAGTCCCTGCTTTACTCCTCCCTAACTGTGTGAACCTGGGCACTCACTTATATTCTCTCTAACATGGAGATAAAAATATTTAACTGAATTGTTACAATGAATAAATAAAAATGTACATATGTAGGCATATGTGGGTGAGTTTGCTGTGTCAAGGTCCTTGAAAAAGTTGCATGATACTGACTAGGGAAAGGCATACTTTGTTTACTTTTTTTTTTTTTTTTTGCGGTATGGGGGCCTCTCACTGTTGTGGCCTCTCCCGTTGTGGGGCACAGGCTCCAGATGCGCAGGCTCAGCAGCCATGGCTCACGGGCCCAGCCGCTCCGCAGCATGTGGGATCTTCCCAGACCGGGGCACAAACCCGTGTCCCCTGCATCGGCAGGCGTACTCTCAACCACTGCGCCACCAGGGAATCCCTACGTTGTTTACTTTTAAAATGAATTTTTAGCAGATAAATTCAAATTCTCTAACAATGATTGTTGATCTAGTTTAGTTCTGTTCTTGTTTTGGAGGTCTTCAGCTCTTCTCTTGGCCCCATTGTACTGATTGAGTTCAATAGCTGATTTTTCATAAGAGGCAGTATAGAAACACAAACTGTGAACTTTAACTGCATGTGTTCTAACCCTGGCTGTACCTGACTCCAAGCTTTTTGACTCTGGATGGATTACATACTTTCTCTAAGTCTCAATTTTTTCAACCATAAAATAGAGATAATCACTCATATGGTTATTGTATAAATTAGATGTTTAATGAGTCTTTGTTTGGGACCATGCCTCACACATGTATTCAGTAAATATTATTATAAGTATTAGTGGTTTCTGAAGAGTCCCACAGAAAACTCACAAAGCTCATGGGAATACCAGCTGTACAGCTGGATTAGCTGTAGAAGGCTCAAGAAACAGTACAGCATTCTCAGCCACAGTGGGGGGCTGAGGCAATTCCTCCAGCTTCTATCTCACCAAAATCATATATTTAACTGCTGTCATGTGTGGGAATCTTGATAAAAGTAGTTTTCCCACAAGTCTCTGTGAGGCATTATTTGCTTTCATTAGTGCAATAGAAATGCAATTACCTGGGTCCAGTTTAAAATGTTTTACTTTAAAAGGTTTTACCTGAAGCCCAGGCCCCTCTCCATATATGTTTTTTAAGTCACACAAGGGATTGTGTTACAAAGGTTTGAAAACCACTGATGTATGGTGTACATAGGATGTATAGGTTATGGCAAGTGATAGGAGACAAAAACATGTTCAAACTCAGTCCATTTCCTCAGGGAGCATAGTAGAGAGAAAGGTGTAACAAACAAGATAATAGCCATCATAATAATACTGCTATTATTAAGAGCTATGCATAAAATTCTATGATAACTCAGTGTAAGATACAACTAATTTATTCTAGAATCAGAAGAGGAAACTTTAAATACATTGTGAATGTTAAATAATAGAGAACAATTTGGAAAGCAGATTGTGGTAAAGGGAGGATCTTCCAAACATATGAAATGCATCTGTAAGGTATGGAGACAGGCAATCTGATGACCTATTCAAGCAAGAGCAAGTACCGTATAGCACAGGGAACTATATTCAACATCCTGTGATAAACCATAATGGAAAAGAATATAAAAAAAGAGTATCTATATATATATAACTGAGTCACTTTGCTGTACAGCAGAGATTGGCACAGCATTGTAAATCAACTAGACTTCAATAAAAAGTAAAATTATATTACAAAAATAAAGTGTATGAGAGACGGGTGTGTTTGTATAACAGACATTAATAGTTTACAGACAGATGAGTGACACAGTCATGGAGAAAACTGTCTACAGAATGGAGAATGAATTCAACTGAGGAAAGAATAGAGTAGAAGACCATTTAAGAAGCTGTTAAAATAGCCTGGATAAGATCTGATTAAGAACTAACCTAAGATGTTGATTCATCAACAGGAACCATGAATTGTAATTATTCAGATTTCTCCTCCTATTTAGCAGGCTGCTGGTCATATGATAGCAGCACAATAGTTATTAGATAAAAGAAGGAGTAGAAAATACAGGAAGCATGGAAGGAAGGAAAGGAAAGTGATTTCTGATGAAATAGCTAGGTTCAATACTTCTTCAATCAATGAATACATTATGGATGAGTCCTTATGTTTTCTACAGTGAAATTGTCACAGTAATTTTTATCAATTCTCGGTTACTTAGTTCCTGCAGCTAAACTATATTAGCCAATATTAGTTTGATTTAAAGAGAGCTGATAGATACCACACCAATGGCTTTCACAAATGAAAAGATAAATGGAAGGAAACAACTTTTGTTTTATTGTAAGAAAATAGGGGAACTTGAATATATTATATAACTCTGGATTAGCTTCTTTTTTCCTTTGCTCTTTTTCTGAGTTACAACATTTAAGTAAGGTTGAAAAACTTCACATAGGCACTTCATCTGCATATAGAAATGATAGATTTTTACTTCTTTGTATCCATTTACTTCTCTTTGATTTAATATGAATATGTCCATATAATTCCAAATGATCAATTCAGATATATTTATTAAAAATTAAATTTTCCTGGGTTTCCCTGATGGTGCAGTGGTTAAGAATCTGCCTGCCAATGCAGGGCACATGGGTTCGAGCCCTGGTCTGGGAAGATCCCACATGCCACGGAGCAACTAAGCCCGTGCGCCACAACTACTGAGCCTGCGCTCTAGAGCCTGTGAGCCAGAAGTACTGAAGCCCGTGTGCCACAACTACCAAAGCCCACATGCCTAGAGTCCAAGCTCTGCAACAAGAGAAGCCACCACAATGAGAAGCCTGTGTACCACAACAAAGAGTATTCCCTGCTCGCCACAACTAGAGAAAGCCTACACGCAGCAACGAAGACCCAACGCAGTCAAAAATGAATAAATAAATAAATAAATTTAGTTAAAACAAATTAAATCTTCCTTAGTTAATGTTTATATATAAATCTACTTCTAATAACTTATTTTATAAATTCAATATGAAGTTCAGTATATTTTTAAATAAAGTACTTTCTTTGGAGATCATGGATAATATCTTAAAAGTCCATATAAAATATCAAAACATGATTATGCCTCAACAGGAATATTAGAAAAGGCATACTTTGTCTTGAATAGATTTACCATATTTTAAAATGTTGTGTGGCTTTGACCACTATTTAAACAAGACTAGTCAGACTATTGAAAAAAATTAATAGCCATTGTAAATTATTATTTACCATAATCATAACTCATGATCAGCTATTTTTTCATACCAAATATTTATGGGTCTATGAGCAGTACTGATCACTAGACAAAAGTTTCTGTTTAAGGCTGACTAATAGGAAGAACTGAATACTGAGTCTGAGAATGTGTGGTGGCAAATACGCAAAAAGGTATTTAAGGTGGGTTTTATGGTGAGGCTTGGATAAGAGGGATCTTTACCTTCATGAGTTTTGTGCTAAGTCTTCTCAAATGTCACAATATGTACTTCGTTAATGCAATCACAAACTCAAGCAAGTGTTTAAAATGTGCAAATAAACTCATACATTCAGCACATGGGGATACACAGATGCATGTGACACAGTCCCTGATCTTGGACAAGCTTATTGATATTCCAATACTTGGCATATAGTTATGAGTGTATGGATCATCTTTCAGTAGTTGACCCTTAACAATGTTTTCCTTTTCCGTTTTAAATTGTGACATGAAAACATAATCATGACCAAACAGAACTAAATCCAGAGAACTCTAATCAGAAAGTTTGGGTTTATGAACTCTGTGAAAACGACTCACTGTTGGTTATCTAACATGATTTAAAAATATATCTCTAGTATAAATGCAGTCCCTGAAGATGTCTACAGTTTGTATACTAAAAATTTTCATTGGGTATAGAATTGGGATTCATCTGCTCCATCAAAACTAAAACTTTTCTACCAAACTTGGGGTAGAGGTGTTGGCAGAAACCTACTGAAATACTAAGAAAATGACAACAAGATACACAGATGTCAGCCAAATAAGTGGCAACACTGAAAAATGTTATATAGGCATTTCCTAGGGGTGCAAGCTATAAATTTTGCATAGGAGGAATTAGTGCAGCGAGCATGGGTAGCAACCATCAACATGTCAACAATTAATAAGCACATGTTTGAGCAGCCCTTGTATATGATGATTCTATTGACTCACCATCAGCAGGGCATGTAACAGAGCTGTTTGGGCTGCAGGGGATGATGGATCTGAGCTGGTCTGCCTGGACTTCATTATGAACAACAGTTTTCAGTTAAGAAATAGATTTTTCTCTATGAATGAGTCTACCTGCCCTGAACTGGCCTGTCCCAAATGACTGAACTTACAGGCCCTGATCTGCATAAGTCTACCTCTGCTGATGGGTAGCAATGTGATATAAAGTGTGCTCGCAATTTTAGGTAGTATATCCTAACTAAATTTTAACTTATGTTGGAGAAAACATTTGTTATTCAAAGGCAAAGGGTTCATTTGTATTTTTTTTTTAAAGAAATGGGAATTTTTATTTGAGCCAACCTGAGGATTATAACCTGGGAGACAGTCTCTCAGAGAGCTCTGAGAACTGTTCCAAAGAGGAAAGAGGGAGGCCAGTATACATGTGATTTTGGCAAAGGGGTACGTGAAATCAAGTACTCATCTTGGTAGAAGGTTACTGTTATTTGCAAGGAACAGATATCTTAGTTAATACTGTTAGTGCCTTCTTTTTTTTTTTTTAGTTTTCTTTTTTTATGACTTTTTTTTTTACACTGGAGTATAGTTGATTAGCAATGTTGTGTTAGATTCAGGTGTAGAGCAAAGTGATTCAGTTCAGTTGTATTGATGGAATAGTGCCCATTTATACAACTTCAAAAGTGGTAGTCGCTCGGCCTCCTACTCTCCCCACCTCATGTGGGCTGACCATACATTTGTGCCCTGGAAACTGTGACCACAGTTTTATCTAAAGGCTTGTGTTTTTAATGTGGATATGTAAAGGCTTCAGGTGATGGAGTTATGTAGACTTGGTTCTGAATCCCAATGTCATAATCTTGAGCAAATTAATGAAATCCTCTGGGCATGAGTTTTATCATAAGTTAAACAAGAATATTAATAAAAAGAGTACAAATAAAATAAGAACACCAATATTTATCTTACAAGGTTTTTATGAAGATTAACTGATTACCTGACTCAGAGTTGGCACCGGGAAGTTTCAGTTCATGTATTCATCCATCTAACAATATTAATTGAATGGCTACTCTTTTCCAAGCCCTGAGCCAGGGACAGGATTATTATGGTGAATAATACAGATAGTCATTGCTGTCTCCTGAAGCTTACATTCTAGTTCCCTTTACCCAGGCTCTCTATATTTTACTTCTCTCCTCTACCATTCAGGGTTTAAAAAAAATATTGCGGTATAGTTGACTTACAATATATATTAGTTTCAGGTATACAAC
The DNA here is from genome assembly GCF_005190385.1 of Monodon monoceros. Taxonomy (NCBI): domain Eukaryota; kingdom Metazoa; phylum Chordata; class Mammalia; order Artiodactyla; family Monodontidae; genus Monodon; species Monodon monoceros. Next base: position 96,987,602 of record NW_021703768.1, read on the forward strand.
AAATTGATTCAATATTTTTATAGATTATATTCCATTTAAAGTTACTATAAAATATTGGCTATACTTCCTGTACCATACAATATAAACTTGTACTTCATTTATCTTGTATATAGTAGTCTGTACCTCTTAATCTCCTACCCCTATCTTGCTTCTCACTTCCACTTCACCACTGGTAACCACTAGTTTGTATTTTATACCTTAGACTCTCTTTCTGTTTTGTTATATTCATTCTTTGTCTTACCTTTTTAGATTCCACATATAGGTGATAACATAGAGATTTGTCTTTCTCTGTATGACTTATTACACTAAGCATAATAACCTCCAGGTCCATCTATGTTGTACATGGCGGAATTTTTCCTCTTATGGCTAATATTCCATTGTGTGTATGTCTCTGAGTGTGTGTGTGTGTGTGTGTGTGTGTGTGTGTGTGTATCTTCTTTATCCATTCATTTGTTTAAAGACACTTAGGCTGCTTCCATATAATGGCTATTGTTAATGATGTTGCTATGAACATTGGAGTCCCTATGTCTTTTCTAAAGTTTTTGTTTTCTTTGGATATATACAAGAGTGGAATTGCTAAATCATATGTAGTTCTATTTTTAGCTTTTGAGGAATATCCATACTGTTTTCCATAGTGCTGTACCAATTTCCATTCTTACCAACAGTATACAAGGGTTTCCCTTTCTTCACATCCTCGCCAACATTTGTTATCTGTGGTCATTTTGATGATAGCTAATCTGACAGGTATGAGGTGATATCTCATTGTGGTTTTGATTTGCATTTCTCTGATTAGAGACTATCAGCTTCTTTCCATGTGCCTGTTGGCCATATGTATGTTTTCTTTTGAAACATGTCTATTTAGGTATTCTGCCTAGTTTTTAATTTGTTTGTTCATTTTTTTATATTGATTTGTATGAGCTGTTTATATATTTTGGATATTAACCCCTTATTGGTCATATCACTGGCAAATATTTTCTCCCATTCCATAGTTTGTCTTTTCATTTTATTGATAGATTCCTCTGTTGTGCAAAAGCATTTAAGTTTTATTAGGTACCATTTGTTTCTTTTTGCGTTTTTTTCCTTTGCCTGAGGAAACAGATCCAAAAAATAGTGCTACGATTTATATCAAAGAGTGACCTGCTTCTTTTCTCTACTAGGAGTTTTATGGTTTCTGGTCTTACATTTAGGTCTTTAATCCATTTTGAGTTTATTTTTGTATATGGTGTGAGGAAATGTCCTAATTATTTTATTCTTTTACATATAGCTGTCCAGTTTTCCCAGCACCATTTATTGAAGAGACTGTCTTTTCTCCATTGTATATTCTTACCTCCTTTAACATAGATTAGTTAATATAAGTGGTTTTATTTTTGAGCTATTTTGTTCCATTGATCAATGTCTGTTTTTTTGCCAGTACCATATTGTTTTGATTACTGTATCTTTGCGGTATAGTCTGAAGTGAGAGAGCATGAAACCTCCAGTTTTGTTCTTTTTTCTTAAGATCACCTTGGCTACTTAGTATCTTTTGTGGTTTCATATAAATTTTAGATAATTTGTTCTAGTTCTGTGAAAAATGCCATGAGTATTTTGACAAGGATTGCATTAAATCTGTACATTGCTTTGGGTAGTATGGACATTTTAACAATATTAATTCTTCCAGCCCATAACATGGGATTTCTTTCCATCTTTTTGTATCATCTTCAGTTTCCTTCATCAGTGTTTTAGGGTTTTCAGAGTATAGGTCTTTCACCTCTTTGGCTAAAGTTACTCCTAGGTAATTTGTTCTTTTTTGTTCTTTTTTTTTTTTTTTTGATTCAATTTTAAATGGTATTGTTTTCTTCCTTTCTCTTTCTGATAGATCATTTTCAGTATATAGATAAGCAACAAGCTTCTATATACTAATCTTGTATCCTACAACTAAACTGAAGTCATTTATTAGTTCTAATCGTTTTTTTTGGTGGAGACTTGAGGGTTTTCTACATATAATACTATATCATCTGCAAATAGTGATAGTTTTATTTTTTCCCCTCCAATCTGGGTGTTTTTCATTTCTTTTTCTTGTCTGATTGCTGTAGATAGGACTTCCAATACTGTGTTAATTAGAAGTGAAGTGTATGAGCATCCTTGTCTTGTTCCTGATTTTAGAGGAAAAGCTTTGCACTTTTCACCACTGAGTATGATATTAGCTGTGGATTTGTAATAACAAGACTTTATTTTGGTAACATATGTTCCCTCTATATCAACTTTAATGAGAGTTTCAATCATAAATGGTTGTTGAATTTTGTCAAACTTTTTTCTATGTCTATTGATAATGTTATTTTTATCCTTCCTTTTGTTAATGTGGTTTATCACATTGATTGATTTGCAAATATTGAACTCTCCTTGCTTTCCTGAAATAAATCCCACTTAATCATGGTGTATGATCCATTTCACAGATTGTTGAATTTGGTTTTCTAATATTTTGTTGAGGATCTTTGCATCAATATTTATCAGAGATATTGGCCTGTAATTTTCTTTTCTTGTAGTGCCTTTATCTGGTTTTGGTATCAGGGTAAAGTTGACTTTGTAGATAAATTTGGAATAGCTTGAGAAAGATAGGTATTAACTATTCTTTATGTGTTTTGTAAAATTCCCCTGTGAAGCCATCTGGTCCTGGAATTTTGTTTGCTGGGAGTTTTCTGATTACAAATTCAATTTCATTAGTAGTGAGTGGTCTGTTCACACTATCTGTTTCTTCCAGATTCAGTCTTGGCAGGCTGTATGTTTCTAGAAATATATCCATTTCTCCTAGGTTTATGAATTTGTTGGCATATAACTGTTCATAGTATTCTCTTAGGATTTTTTGTATTTCAGCGATACTGGTTTTTATTTCTCCTCTTTCATTTCTTATTTTGTTCATTTGGATCTCCTCTCTTTTCTTCTTGGTGAGCCTGGCTAAAGACTTATCAGTTTTGATTATCTTTTCAAAAAAAACATCTCTTAGTTTTATTGATCTTTTCTATTTTCTTTTTTTCTTTCTGTGTTATTTTTTTCCTCTCTGATCCTTATTATTCCCATCCTTTTGCTGATGTTGGGCTTGTTGTTCTTCTTTTTTTAATTCCTTCAGATGATAGGTTAGGTTGTTTATTTGAGATTTGTCTTATTTCTTTCTTTGTGTGTGTGTGTGTGTGTGTGTTTGCTTCTTGTTTATTTGCTTTAGTAATGGGAGATGATCAAAAAGTTTTGGATGGACACTTAGGTTGTTTCCAGGTCCTGGCTATTGTAAGTAGAGCTGCAGTGAACATTGTGGTACATGACTCTTTTTGACTTATGGTTTTCTCAGGGTATATGCCCAATAGTAGGATTGCTGCATTGTATGGTAGTTCTGTTTGTAGTTTTTTAAGGAACCTCCATACTGTTCTCCATAGTGGCTGTATCAATTTACATTCCCACCAACACTGCAAGAGGGTTCCCTTTTCTCCACGCCCTCTCCAGCATTTATTGTTTGTAGATTTTTTGATGATGGCCATTCTGAGTGGTGTGAGGTGATACCTCATTGTAGTTTTGACTTGCATTTCTCTAATGATTAGTGATGTTGAGCATCCTTTAATGTGTTTGTTGGCAATCTGTATATCTTCTTTGGAGAAATGTCTATTTAGGTCTTCTGCCCATTTTTGGATTGGGTTTTTTGTTTTTTTGATATTAAGCTGCATGGGCTGCTTGTGAATTTTGGAGATTAATCCTTTATCAGTTCCTTCATTTGTAAATATTTTCTCCCATTCTGAGGTGTGTCTTGTTTATGTTTTCCTTTGCTGTTCAGAAGCTTTTAAGTTTCATTAGGTCATATTTGTTTATTTTTGTTTTTATTTCCATTTCTGTAGGAGGTGGGTCCAAAAAGGTTCTTGCTGTGATTTATGGCATAGAGTGTTCTGACTATGTTTTCCTTTAAGAGTTTGATAGTGTCTGGCCTTACATGTAGGTCTTTAATCCATTTGAGTTTATTTTTGTGTATGATGTTAGGGAGTGTTCTAACTTCATTCTTTAACATGTAGCTGTCCAGTTTTTCCCAGAACCACTTATTGAAGAGGCTGTCTTTTCTCCATTGTATATTGCCTCCTCTATCAAAAATAAGGTGACCATGTGTGCATGGGTTTATCTCTGGGCTTTCTATCCTGTTCCATTGACCTATATTTCTGTTTTTGTGCCAGTACCATACTCACTTGATTGCTGTGCCTTTGTAGTATAGTCTGAAGTCTGGGAGCCTGATTCCTTCAGCTCCGTTTTTCTTTCTCAAGATTGCTTTGGCTCTTCAGAGTCTTTTGTGTTTCCATACAAATTGTGAAATTTTTTGTTCTAGTTCTGTGAAAAATGTCTTTGGAATTTTGATAGGGATTGCATTGAATCTGTGGATTGCTTTGGGTAGTAGAGTCATTTTCACAATATTGATTCTTCCAATCCAAGAACATGGTATATTTCTCCATCTGTTTGTATCAGCTTTAATTCCTTTTATCAGTGTCTTATAGTTTTCTGCATACAGGTCTTTTGTCTCCTTAGGTAGGTTTATTCCTAGGTATTTTATTCTTTTTGTTGCAATGGTAAATGGAAGTGTTTCCTTAATTTCTCTTTCAGATTTTTCATCAGTAGTGTATAGGAATGCAAGAGATTTCTGTGCATACATTTTGTATCCTGCTACTCCACCAAATTCATGGATTAGTTCTAGCAGTTTTCTGGTAGCATCTTTAGGATTCTCTGTGTATAGTACCATGCCATCTGCAAACAGTGACAGCTTTACTTCTTTTCCAATTTGGATTTCTTTTTCTTCTCTGATTGCTGTGGCTAAAACTTACAAAACTATGTTGAATAATAATGGTGATAGTGTACAACCTTGTCTTGTTCCTGATCTTAGTGGAAATGGTTTCAGTTTTTCACCTTTGAGAACGATGTTGGCTGTGGGCTTGTCATATATGACCTTTACTATGTTGAGGTAAGTTCCCTCTATGCGTACTTTCTGGAGAGATTTTATCATAAATGGGTGTTGAATTTTGTCAAAAGCTTTTTCTGCATCTATGGAGATGATCATATGGTTTTTCTCCTTCAATTTGTTAATATGGTTTATCACGTTGATTGATTTGTGTGTATTGAAGAATCCCTGCATTCCTGGAATAAACCCCACTTGATCATGGTGTATGATCCTTTTAATGTGCTGTTGGATTCTGTTTGCTAGTATTTTGTTGAGGATTTTTGCATCTATGTTCATCAGTGATATTGGCCTGTAGTTTTCTTTCTTTGTGACATCTTTGTCTGGTTTTGGTATCAGGGTGATGGTGGCCTCGTAGAATGAGTTTGGGAGTGTTCCTCCGTCTGCTATATTTTGGAAGAGTTTGAGAAGGATAGGTGTTAGCTCTTCTCTAAATATTTGATAGAATTCACCTGGGAAGCCATCTGATCCTGGGCTTTTGTTGGAAGATTTTTTTTTTTTTTTTTTTTACGGTGTTCAATGTATTATTCTTTCAACTTTTCAGTATGTGCACACATTTTCAAGTTAAAAGTCTGGGAGAAGGGACGAAGTAAGAGAGTAGCATTGACACATACACACTACCAAACGTAAAATAGATAGCTAGTGGGAAGCAGCAGTACTGCACAGGGAGATCAGCTCCGTGCTCTGTGACCCAGAGCAGTGGGACAGGGAGGGTCGGAGGGAGGGAAACACAAGAGGGAGGGGATATGGGGATATATGCATACATATAGCTGATTCAGTTTGTTATACAGCAGAAACTAACACAACATTATAAAGCACTTACACTCCAATAAAGATGTCAAAAAAGAATTCTGGGAGAAGGAAAAATCAGTTGTATAGTTAGCATGTGGGCATGATCTGATCAGTAATCTCTGTGAAGATACACACGTTTCAACCTAAGCTGCCATTGTGCATTAGGCCCACCAAACGGTTGAACCAAAAAGCTGAACTGCATTTGAGGTACTCGATTCAGTTCTGGGTTCTGGATGTAAAAATGGGCCCTGCTCACTGAGGGCAGGCTGGAGGGCCAGCAGCAAGTGAAGGAGCTGGAAATCACCTCAGTGAGACTCAGGAGAACACAGGACTGTCTTCAAATAAGAGGGTAGGAAAGGTTTGTCCTGTGCTCTGCACCTTAAGGCAGAAGTCACAAATAACTAAATTTCAGCTCCATGTGGAAAAGAACATACTAACCAGGCTTCCAACTATGGAACCAGCTCTGGTGTGAGGCCACAATTTGTCAGGGATGGCGAGGAAAGGATTCCTGGCTGTGTGAAAGGGAGACCAGTGATTCACAGCCTGGCTTTGCTTTGGAATCAGGAAGGATTGTTTAAAAAGGTAAATATCAGTAAAGGGGGTGGGGCCCTGGAATAATTTTTTTTTAACAACTTTATTGAGATATAATTTACTACCATAAAATTATCTGAAGAGTATGATTCAATGCTTTCTGGTATTTACAGAGTTGTGCAACCATTACCATAATCTAATTTTAGAACATTTTCACCACCCCTAGGTAATTCTTATACCCATTAGCAGTCACCCTCCATCCCATTCCCTAGCCCTTGGCAACCACAAATCTACTTTCTGTCTCTATGGATTTGCCTATGGAATCTATATTTCTAAATGCACTTCCAGGTGACTCTCGTTGCATAGATCCATAGTTGGGCATTTGGGAGTCACTGGACCAGACTATTCCAAGATCATTCCCTAGTCTAAGCTTCCATAGCACAGATGACAAGTGCTGACTACATCCAAGTAGCAAGTACTTTGCTCAGTGCTGGGGTTCCAAAAGAAATACAGTATAACCCTGCCCTTCAGAACATACAGATGGTGGGAAAACCAGAATATACCAATAACTTTTCTTTGAGGTAAGGGGAACTATTCAAAACTATTATTGCAATGAGGGGAGGAAGACTACTGCAAAAGGAGAGTGCTCTGTTAACAGGCTGTAAGATCTGTGAGTACCTCCTAAACTGATAATTTTAATAGTGTGAGAAGTACTGTAATAGCACATGCATAAGAAAGAGGCCTAGAACAGAGACGAGGGGGTGGTTAATTCTGCAGGTACAGAAAGGTATAGAGCAACGGGAACAAGTGAACTCAGTCTTGAAAAGCGAGAAGTCATCCTCAGAATTAACAGTGGCTTAGCACTTACTTTTTGAGGGCTTACCACACGCCCATTATACTAAATGCTTTCCATGCATAATCTCAATTATTCCTCACCAAACTCTGAGTCAGGTATCAATATATTTCTGCTGAATTTTGACTAAAGGATCTTCCAGGTAAAGCACAATGACATTGAGGCAGGAAGGTGGTAGCTTTGGGAGCAGGCAGAGGAGCAGGGAGGGGGAAATGCTGAAGCTGCAGAGCAGAGGTTTCCTCATCAAGGAAACCTCTTCTTCTTTAAACAAGGCTTCCAGAGCTGTTGACTCCAAAGGAATCGTGGGCATGCTGTTCATTCTTTCACATATCTATTCGATCGTCTTCTATGTGCCAGGCATTGAACTAGGTGCAGAGGCTACAGCCAGTGGTCAAGACAGCATGGTTCCAACCATTGTGGAGTTTGCATTCTGTTAGGGGAGACACACAGGCCAATTCCATCCCAGTGTGATAAAGATGAATGAGTGGGTACTGGGAGTAACTCCTGGTCTTGCAGGATGAAGGGGGGCTTACTGGAGGACCTCAAGCTCAGGGTAGCTGAGCACCACCAGGGAGGCGCAGGCACTGACACTGTCACCCTTCACAAAGGACACATCCATGCCCCCGACCCTCTGCATAACCAAAAAAGCAGGGTCCAGTTGCCACGGCTCCATGTCCCAGTCCACAACAAGTGTCTTCAACAGGGCTTGCTCCTGTTTCCAGAGCGACAGTGTTTCCTCCGGTGGCCTCCCAGCACTGTTGGAAGATTTTTAATCACAGTCTCAATTTCAGTGCTTGTGATTGGTCTGTTTATATTTTCTATTTCATCCTGGTTCAGTCTCAGAAGGTTGTGCTTTTCTAAGAATTTGTCCATTTCTTCCAGGTTGTCCATTTTATTGGCATATAGCTGCTTGTAGTAATCTCTCATGATCCTTTGTATTTCTGCAGTGTCAGTTGTTACTTCTCCTTTTTCATTTCTAATTCTATTGATCTGAGTCTTCTGCCTTTTTTTCTTGATGAGTCTGGCTAATGGTTTATCAATTTTATTTATCTTCTCAGAGAACCACCTTTTAGTTTTATTGATCTTTGCTATTGTTTTCTTCATTTCTTTTTCATTTATTTCTGATCTGATTTTCATGATTTCTTTCCTTCTGCTAACTTTAGGAGTTCTTTGTTCTTCTTTCTCTAATTGCTTTAGGTGTAAGGTTAGGTTGTTTATTTGAGATGTTTCTTGTTTCTTGAGGTAGGATTGTATTGCTATAAACTTCCCTCTTAAAACTGCTTTGGCTGCATCCCATAGGATTTGGGTCATCATGTTTTCATTGTCATTTGTTTCTAGGTATTTTTTGATTTCCTCTTTGCTTTCTTCAGTGATCTGTTGGTTATTTAGTAGTGTATTGTTTAGCCTCCATGTGTTTGTATTTTTTACAGATATTTTCCTGTAATTGATATCTAGTCTCATAATGTTGTGCTCAGAAAAGTTACTTGGTACAATTTCAGTTTTCTTAAATTTACCAAGGCTTAATTTGTGACACAAGGTATGATCTATCCTGGAGAATGTTCCATGAGCACTTGAGAAGAAAGTGTATTCTGTTGTTTTTGGATGTAATGTCCTATAGATACCAATTAAGTCCATCTTGTTTAATGTATAATTTAAAGCTGTGTTTCCTTATTTATTTTCATTGTGGATGATTGGTCCATTGGTGAAAGTGGGGTGTTAAAGTCCCCTACTATGATTGTGTTACTTTCAATTTCCCCTTTTATGGCTGTTAGCATTTATCTTATGTATTGAGGTGCTCCTTTGTTGGGTACATAAATATTTACAATTGTTATATCTTCTTCTTGGATTGATCCCTTGATCATTATGTAGTGTCCTTCTTTGTCTCTTCTAATAGTCTTTATTTTAGTCTATTTTGTCTGATATGAGAATTGCTACTCCAGCCTTCTTTTGATTTCCAGTTGTTCCATCCCCTCACTTTCAGTCTGTATATGTCCCTAGGTCTGAAGTGGGTCTCTTGTAGACAGCATATATACGAGTCATGTTTTTGTATCCATTCAGCCAGTCTGTGTCTTTTGGCTGGAGTATTTAATCCATTTACATTTAAGGTAGTTATCGATATGTATGTTCCTATTACCAATTTCTTAATTGTTTTGGGTTTGTTATTGTAGGTCTTTTCCCTCTCTTGTGTTTCCTGCCTCGAGAAGTTCCTTTAGCATTTGTTGTAAAGCTGGTTTGGTGGTGCTGAATTCTCTGAACTTTTGCTTGTCTGTAAAGGTTTTAATTTCTCCGTCGAATCTATATGAGATCCTTGCTGGGTGGAGTAACCTTGGTTGTAGGTTTTTCCATTTCATCACTTTAAATATGTCCTGCCACTTCCTTCTGGCTTGCAGTTTCTGCTGAAAGATCAGCTGTTAACCTTAACGGGATTCCCTTGTATGTTGTTTGTTGTTTTAGGCTTTTAATATTTGTTCTTTGTATTTAATTTTTGATAGTTTGATTAATATGTGTCTTGGCATGTTTCTCCTTGGATTTATCCTGTATGGGACTCTCTGTGCTTCCTGGACTTGATTGACTGTTTCCTTTCCCATATTAGGGAAGTTTTCAACTATAATCTCTTCAGATATTTTCTCAATCCCTTCCTTTTTCTCTTCTTCTTCTGGGACCCATATGCTTCGAATGTTGGTGCATTTAATATTGTCCCAGAGGTCTCTGACACTGTCCTCAATTATTTTCATTCTTTTTTCTTTTTTTTAATTTAAATTATATATTTATATATTTATTTATGTCTTCATTGGGTTTTCGTTGCTGCACATGGGTGATCTCTATTTGCAGCGAGCGGGGGCTACTCTTCATTGTGGTGCATGGGCTTCTTGTTGTGGTGGCTTCTCTTTGTGGAGCATGGGCTCTAGGTGTGCGGGCTTCAGTAGTTGTGGCACATGGGCTCAGTAGCTGTGGCTCGCAGGCTCTGGAGCACAGGCTCACTAGTTGTGGCACACAGGCTTAGTTGCTCAGCGGCATTTGGTATCTTCCCGGACCAGGGCTCAAACCCGTGTCCCCTGCATTGGCAGGCGGATTCTTAACCACTGCACCACAAGGGAAGTCCCTCTTTTTTCTTTATTCTGCTCTGCAGTAGTTATTTCCACTATTTTATCTTCCAGGTCACTTATCCATTCTTCTGCCTCAGTTATTCTGCTATTGATTCCTTCTAGAGAATTTTTAATTTCATTTATTGTGCTTTTCATCATTGTTTGTTTGCTCTTTAGTTCTTCTAGGTCCTTGTTAAGCGTTTCTTGTATTTTCTCCATTCTATTTCCAAGATTTTGGATCATCTTTACTATCATTGCTCTGAATTCTTTTTCAGGTAGACTGCCTATTTCCTATTCCTTTGTTTGTTCTGGTGGGTTTTTACCTTGCTTCTTCATCTGCTCTGTGTTTCTCTGTCTTCTCATTTTGCTTCCCTTACTGTGTTTGGGGTCTCCTTTTCACAGGCTGCAGGTTCGTAGTTCCCATTATGTTTGGTGTCTGCCACCAGTGGCTAAGGTTGGTTCAGTGGGTTGTGTAGGCTTCCTTTTGGAAGGGACTAGTGCCTGTGTTCTGCTGGATGTGGCTGGATCTTGTCTTTCTGGTGGGTAGGTCCGCATCTGGTGGTGTGTTTTGGGGTGTCTGTGACCTTATTGTGGGTTTGGGCAGCCTCTCTGCTAATGGGTGCAGTGCTGTTCCTGTCTTGCTAGTTGTTTGCCATAGTGTGTCCAGCACTGTAGCTTGCTGGTCGTTGAGTGGAGCTGGGTCTTAGTATTGAGATGGAGATTTCTGGGACAGCTTTCACCATCTGATATTATGTGGATCTGGGAGGTCTCTGGTGGGCCAATGTCCTGAACTCGGCTCTTCCACCTCAGGGGCACAGGCCTGACACCTGGCTGGAGCACCAAGACAGCCTGTCAGCCACACAGCCTGCTCCTTAATTCCTGTAGATCTGAGCCTCAGTCACAATTTTTAAGTTATATTACTTTCGTATGAATTAGTCTTCTACTTATTTCTTAAGTTGAAGTACAATGGTAATCCCAATTGTCACTGTACATTTAGAAATTAATATTTTCTGAATACCAAGGTGAAATGAAAAACCATAGCACTGATTAGAACCCCAAGAAGAGAAATAAAAGAGTTACAACCCTTGCCCTCTACATCCTTGAGAGCTGTATTTTATGCTCTAAAATAATCCACCTGAAGGGGGACGTGAGGCTCAACCGAGCTTCAACTACCTCTGGGCACAGCTGCACTTTCCTATGAGATATTTCTTATTTCTTGAGGTAGGCCTGTATCACTATAAACTGGCATCTTAGAACTGCTTTCAGTGTCCCATAGATTTTGGAAAATTGTGTTTCCATTTTCACTTGTGTCAATGTATTTTCTGATTTCCTCTTCAATTTCTTCATTGATCCATTGGATTTTTAGTAGCTGTTGTTTCATCTCCACATTTTGTATTTTTACTTTTTTTTTGTAATTGATTTCTAGTTTCATATCATTGTGACTGGAAAAACATTGCTTTATATAATTTCTATCGTCTTAAATTTGTTGTGAATTTTTTGTGACCTAGCATATGATCTATCCTGGAGAACATAACATGTGCACTTGAAAAGACTGTATTTTCTTGTTTTTGATTGAAGTGTCCTGTAGATATTTATGAAATCCAACTGATCTAATCGTTCCATTAAGACTGCTCTTTCCTTATGGATTTTCTTTTCTGACGATCTTTCCATTGATATAAGTGGGGTGTTAAAGTCCTATGCTACTATTGTATTATTGTCAATTTCTCCCTTTATGTTTGTTGATATTTGCTTTATATAAGTAGGTGCTCCTATATTAAATGCACTTATGTAAACAAATGTTATATCATCTTCTTATATTGACAATTTTATTATTATAAAATGCCCCTACTTTTCTTTTGTTATAGACTTTTTTTTCAAAGTCTGTTTTGTCTGATATGTATATTGGTACTCCAATTTTCTTGTCATTTCCATTTGCATGCAATATCTTTTTCCATTCCCTTGCTTTCAGTCTGTGTGTGTTTTTAGCTCTGTGTTGAGTCTCTTGTAAGCAGCAATAGAAGGATCTTGTTTTTCATCCACTCAGGCACCCTATGTCTTTTGATTGGAGCATTTAGTCTTTGACATTTAAGTGATTATTGATAAATATGTACTTAATGCTATCTTGTTACTTGTTTTCTGGTTGGTTTTTTTTGTTTTTTTATTTTGTTTTAGTACTTCTCTCTTCTTCTTCTTTTAGTTTCTTTTCTTATGGTTTGATAATTTTCTTTAGTGATATACTTGTGTTCCTTTCTAGTTTTTTGTTTCTATTGTAGGTTTTGATTTGTGTTGACCATGCGGTTCATATATGTTGAGTTATTTATAAATATATCTACTTGTTTTAAACTATTAGTCATTTCATTTCAACACATTCTAAAACATTTTCATTTTTACTGCCTTCCACCACGTTCTGTGTTTTTGATGTCATAGTTTACATCTTCATGTTTATTCCTTAACTGTTTATGTAGTTATAGTAAATTTTACAATTTTTTCTTTTAATCTTTGTACTACCTTATTAAATTGTTGATTCACAGCCTTTATTATATATTTGCCTTTACTAGTGGGATTTTTTCTTTCCTATAAATTCTTACTTCTTATTGTAGCCTTTTCTTTTCCACTTAGAGAAGACACTTATTATCTCTTTTAGGGTAGATTAACGTTGATGAACTCTTTTAGTTTTTGCTTGTTTGAGAAGTTCTTTATCTCCCCTTCAATTCTGAATGATAATATTGCTGGTTAGAATTTCCTAGTATGTAGGGTTTTCCTTTTCAGTTCTTTAAATATATCATGCCACTCCCTTCCAGCCTGCAAAGTTTTTGAATAAAATTCAGCTGATAGCCTTAAGGGGATTCCCTTTTATGTGTTTTTTTTTTCTCTTCCTGCTTTTAGCATTCTCTTTTTATCTTTAATTTTTGCCATTTTAATTATATGTCTTGGTGAGTGTCTCTTTAGGTTCCCCTCGTTTGGGATGCTCTGTGTTTCCTTTATACCTGGATATCTGTTTTCTTCATCAGGTTCTGGAAGTTTTCAGTCATAATTTCGTAAAATATATTTTTGACCCTTTTTACTCTTCTCCTTCTGGGACCCATATAATGCAAATATTAATATGCTTGATATTGTCTCACAGGTCCCTTAAACTGTGCTCAATTTTTAAAACTGCTTTTGTTTTTGGTGTTCTGATTGGGTGATTTCCATTTTTCTATCTTCTGGGTCACTTATGTATTCTTCTGTATCTGCTAGTGTTCTGTTAATTCCTTCTAATGTGTTTTTCATTTCAGTTATTTTATTTTTCAGCTCTGACTGGTTCTTTTTTATATTTTCTAGTTCCTTGTTAAAATTCTCACAATGAACATCTTTTATTTTCCCAAGTTCAGTTAGCATTTTTATTACTAATGCTTTGAATTCTTTATCTGGTAAACTATTTATCTGTTTCATGAGATTATTTTTCAGTTTTTTCTGTTGTTCTTTCATTTGAAACAAATTCCTCTGTCTTCACATTTTACTTAACTTTCTCTAAGAAATTAGGTGAAACAACTACCTGTCCCAGTCTTGAAGTGGTGTCCTTATGTGGAAGTGTCCCTATGCATTCTATGTGTGCCCAGTGCCTCTGCTGGGAGAACTGGATCTGAAGTGAGCAAAAGTCACATCTTCCCCCAGGGTGTGCTGGCATCTATCACCTTGGTGGGAAGTGTGGCTGGAGATATAAGGCTAGAGCCAGAGCCAGGTGTTAGTTGGGGCTGTCCTATGATCAGTGGCTGATACCACTGTATTGGGTGCAGGGACTAGTCCCAAGGTGCTAGATCAAAAGCCCTGAGGTTCTGGTCCAAGCTGGTTCTGTTCCCTCTAAGTGTGTGCTCTCCCCTGTCCCAGCATTGGCACCTTCATTCCAGAGGGGAGCAGTGCTGGAGCAAGAGGTGCTAGAGTGGCACTCAGTGCAGACTGGGGCATGTGCTGTGGTAGTCCTGGCATGGCACTCCAGTCAGAGTTCCAGAATGCTCCCAATCTGCTGCCTCCACAAGTACCTTCTCTTGCCCTGTTCACATGTAGTTCTGGGTCAAGCCTGCTCTGTCCCCCACAATTGCTCACTCTCCTTGGCAATGCCAGCCTTCCAGTAACTGGGGAGCTGTGCCACAGAGCAGGATAGACTGGAATAGGCCCTCAGCATGGGCTGGGCCACATGCTGGCACAGTCATGGGAAACTGGCCAGAGTCCCAGCCTGTCTCAGTTTCTTCCTCTGCCTTTTTTGAGCATGTGCATACCCTTCATGAGTACAGTTCAAGTTTCTCACAGTAACCCTGCCAGTCCCGTTGGTCTTCAGAGCAGCCAAGAGGACTCATCAGTGTCAGACCCTAGAGCTGTGGTCTGTGGTTTAAATTGCTCACCCTGCAGGGAAGGTATCTCAGCCCATGTAATTCTTCCTCTTTTGTGTCCCATCACAGGGGTGCAGGTCCTGACCCCATCACTTCCCTTATCTTCCTACCTGAATCCTTGTGGATCTTTCTTACAGCCTTGGTTGTATACGAGTCTTTCTGCCATGCTTCAATTTGTCTTCAGCAACATTTGCTCCACATGTAGATGTATTTTTTATGTGTTTCTGGGGGGACGGTGAGCTCATTGTCCTCCTACTCCACCATCTTGACCTCCTCTCAATGCTGATCATCTATATGACAGCAGGGAAAAAATTGTTCAGAAATATTTCCCGCAAAATATAAGTCAAGAAATTCATAGCAAATAAATTGAGAAGACATTTCCTCTAGGTAATATGTTTTTGGTACTAAATCTCTGTCACCCATAACTTAATGCCTGTATTTACTTTCCTAAATATATTTTTGCAATCTTGTCAGCATAGTCTAAATATCATGGTATTTATGAATTTCATGAAAGACTTCTATAAATTAATATAAAATAATTGTAAAAAAATAGGAAAAATGTTGTAAAATACTAGCTAGGATGTGAAACATATACCTTTTTTTCTTTGTCTTGCAAATATGTTAGTATATTAAATGTTATTCTCACTCTGGTAATGTGGGAACTTAAGAATCACATGATGAAATCTTGCATGTACTTACTATGTGTCAGACAGTGTTCTAGATGCTTTTACATATTCACTCTGTTAATGCTCACAGAAACCCTATGAGTTAGACATTATTAACTTGACATGTTACAGATAAGAAATGAGGCACAAAGTTTAGGGGACTTCCATCAGTCGCAGATTTAGTAAGTGACGGGGCCAGGATTTAGTAAGTGAGGCAGGCTATGGGACTTTCAGAGGCCATGTTCATCTCTGGTAGGGAAGCTTTAGGAAAAACAGTAATGCAGCAATACTGTCAGCTATTACATTCCATAATCTATGTACACACTCATACATTTCCACACAAGCGTACTTAGGAATGATATTGGATGAGGGTTGTCATTCTTGACTTCTAGTTACCTTGGGAGACTGGACAACATCTAGCCCATTCTAAAGCTTTTGTAGACTCTTTTTCAAAAGTCTTTATTTGGGCTACTTCTTTATATTATCTCTTTTGGGTATAGTTTTTTCATACTAACTGTTGTCTTCTATTCCCTGATGTATTAGTTTCCTATGGCTGCTATAACAAATTACCACACACTTAGTGGCTTAAAACAACACTCCTTTATTATCTTATGGTTCTGAGGGTCAGAAATCTAACATTGTTCTCACTGGGCTAAACATTATAGTGTCAGCAGTGCTGCATCCCTTCTGGAGTCGCTAAGGGAGAATCCCTTTCCTTGTCTTGTCCAGCTTCTCCGGGCTGCCAGCGTTCCTTGACTCATGGTTTTATCTTTCGTTTTCAAAGCCAGAAATGTAGCATATTCCCATTTTTCTCTCTGGCTCTGGCCTTCCTGTTTCCCCCTCACAATGACCCCTGTGATTACATTTGCCCACCTGGATAATCCAGGATCATCTCTCCATCTCAAGATCCTGAGATCCAATCACATCTGAAAAGTCTCTTTGGCTATATAAGGTAACTTATCACAGGTTATGGAGAGATAAGGAAGATGACAACCTGGGACCACACTCAGCCTACCAGACCCAGTATTCCTGAACTGTTTGATCTGATATTTGTTTGATCTATAACACAACTTTTCTTCTCTGAAACAAAGCTTGTTGAATGCAAAGTGGGCTTAAGTGACTCCAGTAACTTCTTCATTTCCAGTCACTGCTTCTTCAGATTATTCTGCGAACTTCAGCCTCCTTGGTAATTAAGATCCTTCTGGTTGGAAACACCAGGGGTTATGTTAAAAAATATATTTTACTCTATTGAGGAAGGTGTTCATTATGTAGGCCAAATCTATAAAACCCTTTATTAGTGTCTTTAACAGCTTTACATAGAATGATAAGTCTGTCACATATTCAATTTATTTTATCTGAGAGTTGTAGGTTTTATGAAACCTAAACTTGGTCCTTTAAAATTCCCATGATATGCTTCTTTCAGATGAAGTAAAAACTAAAGTTGGCCCTTTGAGCTGGACACTGCTGTATGCTAAAAATACTATAAATATTATCTGAGTTAATCATCAAAAAATTATCTGAATCATCTGAATTCCAACATCTCCTATGACCCTACTTCCTAACACTTCCATCACTGTTTCCCTGAGTGGCAGCCACTCTGGCTTCCTTATGATGCCTTAGATATTCTAGTCATGTTCTCTATGCAGGGCCTTTGTACTTGCTGTTCCCAAGAAGTCATTAGCCTTCCTCAGTTTATTCAGGTCTGCTCAAATTTCACCTATTTATGAAGGATTTCTTCACCATTCCATCTACAGTAGTCCTCAAAACTCTCTACCTGTCACCGTGCTTTTTTCTTCAGGACATTGTCAGTGAGGTTATTATGTATGTTTTTAGATTTTCTTTAGTCTCTACATCCTCCATTGGTATGCCAGCATATCAGGGATCCAGCAAATCTGTGGCACAGCATTATATCACCAGCTTCTGGAATAATGCGTGGCCCAAAAAAGCATCCAAGAAGTATTTTACAGACCCCCCAAAAAAAGAAAACCTGAAGTTCAACAAGTTTATGCAACATTCTCAATGTCAGAATCATTACAAATCCATGTACTATATCTTATATCACAAGTGTTTCCAAAATGTAGTTCAATCCTATTGCCTTACTTCACTTTGATGTATGAGTACATCCTAAATCAGACATAAACAAAGATACATATAGACATTTGGGATAAACATTTCTCATAAACTTATGTGCCTGTTTCTGGTATATAAAATATAAATGAGGGCCTTGCTGCCTTGATAGCAGTGCCATCCATCTTACTCCTTTCTGTTGAGTGCTTCTATCTGGCCTTTGCCATGCCAGGATCCCCCAGCACCAGGGAGCCCAGTTCTATAGCAGCATCTCCTTTGGTCAATTCTGTGTACAGAAAAACAACCACCCCTCCCCAGGAACTTACTTCTTACTGCTTTAGTGAAGGGCGTGTTTCTCTGTGGAGCAATCAGGTGGTGGAGTCTCCAGTTGAACATATTGAATTCATTTTAATATCCCCATCTACCTGAGTCTTCTGAACTTTTCACCAATTCTCTTCCAAGTTCCAGGAGCTTCTCCTCATTTACCTGAGGCTGTTGAGCAAGCTTCCTGGGTCCTCCCAGCAGCGTATTAATGTGGCCAAAAAAACCCTCTAAGATGGCCCCCAAATATCCCTGCCTCCTGGTCCTCTTGATCTTGTATAATCCCCTTCCACTTGAGTATGGGCAGAAACTCTGATTTGTTTCTACCCAATAGATTATGCCTAAGGTGACGGCATATCATTTCAGTTATTGTGTTAGTTAACGTTGTAACACATCCTGTTAGGACACTCTCTCTCTCCCTTGCTGGCTTAGATAAAGCAAGCAACTGTACTGTGAGCTGCTCTATAGAGAGGCCATATGTCAAGAAACTGAGGTGAGGGAAGCTGCTGGCTGACAGCCAACCAAAAACTGAGGCCCTCAGTCCAGTAGAACATAGGAAGTGAATTCTACCAGCAATGGAATACGCTTGGAAGTGGATCCTTCCCCAGTCAAAGCTTGAGATAAAACTGCAGCCCAAGTTAATACCTTGATTGCCGCCTTGTGAGACTCAGAAGCAGAGGGAAAAGCTAAGCGATACCCAGACTCCTAACCCACAGAAACGGGGATAATAAAAGTGTGCTGTTACAGCTGTTAGATGTATGGCACTTTGTTACACAGCAATGGTTAACTAATAAGAATAGTTCCACACGTCCTTGCCAGAACATGACATACTGTGTCCAGAATAGTGCTCCTATGTCAATGAATTCTCCCCTATCCAGGCTTATAGTCCATACTTCCCCAGTTCAGTATCTTCAAGACCCACTCTGCTTGTTTCTGCTAGTACCAACAAGCCAAATCTTACAATTCTTTGTGAATGAATGCTATTTCCTCTGAGTAGAAAATGCATTCTATGCTTGATTTGTTCTGTAGTTATTGGCCTGCAAGCAGGGAGGGAATGAAGGATGTTGAAGAGACCAGGTTTCATTTTGCCTGGCCCCTTCTTCAGGTGAGGTCTTCATAGCATCTCTAGGCAATAGGAGGCTGCTTGCTTATAAAGATGCAGAGGGAGCTGCTTCTACCAGTCCAGAGTGTATGGGGAAGTCTGGGGGTAGGACTGTAAGAATATCAAGTATATCTATCCAAATATCAGGTCCCACTATCTTCCTGTGCACTCAGTCTCACATTCATCTCATTTGATGTTCTACTACTTTTACATGTAAATCTTGAGGCCTTCTTCATTTCACAAATTGCTTTGGGTTGACAGTTTTTATTTTCTTATGGCTATCAAATCATTAGGCACAATGCTTATACTTATCATTGACCCTGTAACACCCAAGTGCTACAGCAGCCACACAGGCCAATCCTTCACTGTCATCTGTACCTCATCCTGACCTGCCTCTTAATAATCACGAATCTGCAGAATATCATGGGATTAACTCTACCCACCTTGCATCAGCAGTGTGGTTCTTAGCAGTACCTCACTTGTGAATGATTCAGTTCCAGAATATCATTCTGCGTGTTTGTTTTCTACCTTATTTGATATTTTGTTGGTATCATATGTTTTAGTCTGAGTTCCCTCTGGAAAGCAGAACTGGAGAAAAAAGTCTCTCATAAAGCAATTTATTTTGATCAATGATCCCAGAGAATGGAGGTCTTGCAGAGGCTAAAACTGAGTTAGTCACTGGTGTAGGGAAATAGGGTTGTTCCCCCTAGGCCTTCCTATGAAGCTGTTTAAAATGTATTTCAGAATTGTTCAGCTAAGGGATAAAAGAGGTGAATTTTTCTATCAGCTTCCATAATTAATCAGTTGAGGGTAAACCCATAGGGTGTTATCTTTCCCATATTCCTGAGTTGCCCACCTAACCTGTGAATGCCCAGCAGGCCAACAGGTATTCCACATCATGGAGTTAAGAACCACGTGGTAAAGGAAGTGAAACAGGTGCAGATTATGGCTGATAGGAGGTGCTCTAAGGGTGAAGCCAGGAATATGATTCTTGGATCAAACTATTTCCATTTCAGAATGTTCTTGGCATCGTTCTATTGCCGTTTGGTATTGTACATTACTGTTGGGAAAGAGGAGTGTAGCCTAGTGTTTCCAGCCTCCATGTAACTAATTTTAGTATACAGTTAATCCAAAGAGTCTCTCTTTATCTTTGAATTTTAAATTTCATTACCTTTCCTGGCACAGTGGACCATATTCATTTGTAATTTCTGTTCTTCCTGTTTTAATTTTTTTAATAAATTTGAGTTGTTTTGAGAGTTTTGATGTTTTCTCCACTCTAACCAACAAATTACCATGAAATTAAATTATGTCTTCCTTATTTATTATCTACTCTCAAATTTTTTTAATATTGTAGGATCATCTGCATTCATGGTAATTATATTAAGCTTTTTCTTTATTTCACTTTATGGTTTATAGCCATGCCCATTTTTAATTGGATTGTTTATTTTACTGTTGAGTTTGGAAAGTTCTTTATGTATTTTAGATAATAGTTCTTTGTCAGGCATGCGGTTTACAAATATTTTGTCCCCATCTTTAACTTTTCTTTTTGTCCTCTTAACAGGGTCTTTTGAAGAGCAAACCATTTTTGTTGAGGTTCAATTGATGGATTTTTCCTTGTATGAACCGTTGTATGTTGATTTTCAACTGTAGTATTTAAATAAGATGATATATTTATAGATGAGTTCATATAGTGAAAGATAATGAACATATAAAAGCAAGAGGAGACTACAGATGGGTGATCCCTGGGGAGGGAGATGAGTTCAGATCCAGAACATGATTATAGGGGTTGACCACTGGCAGGTGAACTAGAATAGGTGAGGAAATCAATCTTAGGGAAGACACATAGTTATTAATTGCAGCAATAGACAAGTTGAGAGAATTGTAATCGTATGGCCATTATTTCCTTTGAATTAAAACCTTTGGTCTGGCCCTGAGAAAGATGAATGGGCACTTTGAGGTATGACACAGGCTTAAACTAAATACGGAGATAAACGTGCAAGAGTCCTGCTTATGGGTATTTGAAAAGCACAGACGCTCCCCATGGGGCCTGGACTAGGGTTCTCAAAATCTTCAGCAGACCTGTTTTGTTAGACTACTTTAGGAAATAAAAATAATGAGTTTAAATACTTTAAAAAGTCTTGAACTTGTCAATTCTACCCAGGCGCTAACACTCCTTTGTCTTAAATCTTGTACTTGAGTTTGAGACCCCTACTTCAGGCCATGAATATATTGTGGCTCCACTGACTGGCAGTAACTGGGGACTTTGACCTCAGCTATTCTCTTTTCTTAACACTACTGTGAAGTGAATTAAGTTTTCACCTTAGCCAATTCATAAGGAAAGTGAGGTTTAGGTATCTTATTCAGACCCTGTTAGTTCTGACTGCCTACAAATACTGTGCTCTTTCTAATATTTCCACCCCACCAGCTGTTGTCCATAGAAGGCATTGCTATTTTACTGGTTATTTTAAGAGAGTGCATTTGTGTTAAACAATTCAAGCTGTCATGTATATATTTTTGTCACCAAATTTGTTCACTATCAATAGGACATACAGTCTTTATTAGAAAATAGGATATACATATTAACTGCATGGACAAAGCAAATGTCCACATTCTTTGTTATATCCAAACTGGTGCAAAAATAGCAAAGTGGCAGATGGAGATTTTCATAAACCTTGTGATTGAAGAATGAATCAGGAAAACATTTGTCAAAAGCCCATAGTGTTTGATGGGAAGGAGATTAACTGGCAAAAACATATCTGCAATATTACTCAGTAGCTTTGAGAATGTCCTTTTTTCTAAAGCAGCAAGTACCAGTCCTAAAGATATCAGGATTGGTATCAAGATACCAATCCTAAAAATATTTCAGGATGTTGCTCTTCTGAATTACATTTCCAAAATTTCTATTTTGGAAATATAAGAGCCATTTATTGTTGTAAGTGCATCAAATGTACCCACAAGCAACAACCAAGCCTTGACTTGGCTATTTAGATAATTTCAAGGCAAGAATGTGAAGCATATTTCCAACTTCCAGTTGACAATATCAGAAGTTGTAGTGTCTATTACATGAACAGGTTCAACACTGAGAAATTCTTAAAATTTCAGAGTGGCAAATTATACAAAAGGGATTACAAGGGTTCCTGTTGTAAGTTAGAATTTGAATTTAATAGAATTTTAGCATTAGTATCATTCCTTACATACTTAACAATACAGGGATTTTTTTAATGCTTAAAAACATACAGTGATGTTTGCATTTTACGACACACAGGAGAGGACTTTAACTTTTTACCCAATCTGTAATCTATACAGTTACTTATTATGTACTTTTATCTTCCTTGTAGATGTATAAGCAAAGATGTGTACCTGTCAGGAGAAATGTCCTGAGATTACCTAGAAAACCTAAAACAACTGTGATTTTATCTCATTGTGAATCAGAGGTTTCTACCCCATTATTAATGTCAGTGATGGAAAGAGAAATTGTTTATTGTCTTAGAAAGCAACATTTTATTTTTTAACAAAATGTACTCAACCATACAATGATGAGTTCAACAAATACTGTGTGGTAAGCTAAACAGAATAGTAGAAGCAGTAATAGACCTACAAATGATTTTATTGTTTCCTTCTGGTATACAGTACCCTTCCCTCTTTCCTGCCCATCACAATCTTACTGTCCACCATCCTCTAATACACTTCCCACTACAAGTCCCAGCCAGCACAGTTACTACTACAACTCTCATTACCTTCAAAACTCATCAGCTCTTCCCCCTCCCCATGTCCTCAAGTCCATTTTATATGGGATAAGGAGGGTGGGAGGGAGACACAGAGGGAGGGGATATGGGATATATGTGTACGTATAGCTGATTCACTTTGTTAGAAAGCAGAAACTAACACACCATTATAAAGCAATTACACTCCAATAAAGATACTAAAAAAAAAAAAAAAGAGGAGCATGACTGATTTATGGGAGAATATATTATCTACCAAAGTACTTTGACAAGAATGGTAATTTTTTTTGAGTTATAGAATTTTGAGGAGTCTAAGTGGTTTATCTTTAGAAAAGCAGGCTATTATTTTGAGGACATGAGAAAGACAGATAGAAGAGGTAGGTACAACAAAAGAGATTTGAGAAAAGAGCAACACAGGTACATATAAGGTACAAAGGTACAAAGACTGCACAGGTACTTCATGGACTCTTGTGTGCTTGCATGTATCTCTGCAACAGGTCCCTTTTTTTTGTATCATAATTGAAATCCAGGAGACCAGCAGATGGTAGAAGGACCAAGAGTGAAAATGACTTCATATCCCCCATTATTTCTCTATACTGTAAAAGGTGGCTTCACAGGACATAATAAAAATAAAGTACTATAATACAAAATAATCCAGGGATGATTATGAACTGGCAACATTCATTTATGGAAACCACATTCATCTGAAAATATTTATTAACATAAGGTCAAATTAACAATTTACAGTTGAGACAGTTTTATTTTAAATTTGTGAGGGCTTATTGGGAAGCGAGATTTAGTACATGGGTTTTACTTTTAAAAAATGATTAGCGAATGATCCATATATTTATTCAACTCCTTTCATGTGGATTTATTAATTCATCATTAGTTCTCATATATATATATATATATATATATATATATATATATATATATTTTGCATTTGCGGGCCTCTCACTGTTGTGGCCTTTCCCATTGCGGAGCACAGGCTCCGGATGCGCAAGCTCAGCGGCCATGGCTCACGGGCCCCGCCGCTCCGCGGCATGTGGGCTCTTCCCAGACCGGGGCACGAACCCGTGTCCCCTGCATCGGCAGGCGGACTCTCAACCACTGCGCCACCAGGGAAGCCCAGTTCTCACATATTTTTGAACACTGATGTTTTAGGCACTGCACTAGGCACTGGGTCTACAGTCTTGCCTATTA
Organism: Monodon monoceros; assembly: GCF_005190385.1. Lineage (NCBI taxonomy): Eukaryota > Metazoa > Chordata > Mammalia > Artiodactyla > Monodontidae > Monodon > Monodon monoceros. The sequence goes on from NW_021703768.1 coordinate 97,011,265, forward strand.
TTGCCTCCCTACTCTTTCCTTAATTTTTCATCCATTTATTTACTTTTAAAAACCCATTCAAATGGTAAAAATTACCTCAAAAATAACATTGTCACCCTCAAACCTCCTTGGAGCTCATTATGTAAGCCAAAATCTCAAGAACCATCTTTGATTCCTCATTCCCTCTTATGTTCCATATTCAGTTCATTAGCAAGTCATGACATGTATGCTTCCTAAATATATCTTACATTTGTCCATTTCTCTCCATCTGCACTGCTGACACATAAAGCTAAACGCATCCTTGTGATGACCTCCTGCAATAGTCTCCTACTCCTACTCTTGTTTCCCTTCAATCTATTTTTCCCAAGGCAGTCAGAATAATCTTAAAAATAATAAATCAGATCACATTACCACCCTTTTTAAAACCCAATGTTTGCTTCCCTCCATACTTCACATAACATCTAAATTCCTGTTCATAGCGTTCAAGGTCTTCATTCTTCATCATCTGGTTTCTTCCTGTACGTTTAACCATACCTTATTTCATTTTCCTCTACTTCTATGCATCAGTCACACATGCATCATTTTATTTCTTATAACCCACAAAGTTTCTAGAAGTAAGAGACCTTGCCTTGTTTCTGTCTATATCTCTCATGGGACTGAGGAGAGTATCTAGAACCCTGGAGATACAGAAGTAGTGTATACTGAATGAATGAATGAATGAATGAATGAATGTTCCTAAGTCAATGAAAACAGATGTTTGAACCTGAGCCCTCTTTGACTATATTCTCTGTAGAGAACTGAAATGTGTACATAATAAAAATCTGAGGACTTATCTTAGAATGTAGTACAAAATGGCATAGAAATAAAAGATGAGAAAAGTTGAGATAATAGTACAGATCCTGAATTTTCTATATCAGTCTAACAGGAGTTCTAGAAGATAGAGAATTTTTAAAAAAAGAAAGAGTTACAGAAGTAAAACACAGCAAGCAAACTTTCAGATTTGAAGAAAAGTGGAAGTCTTCACCCTGAGAGATTCACCGAAAGTCACACAGAATAACTGTAAAAAGACTCAGTGCTGGACACACCATCATGAAATTTCAGAAACCTGAGGATAAAGAGAAAAATCCTAAATGCTTCCAGAGAGGAAAGACAAACAAGTAATCAAAATTTAAATCCAGATTTTTCCAAAGCATCATATTTCTTGATAACAATATTGATTTCAATAAAACAGTGAAACATTATCTTCAGAATTCTGCTGAAAAATGTTTTGAACCTGAATGAGTATATTCAACCAAATTATATTCTTGTGGAAAGACAAAAAGTATTTTCAGACAAGCAATGGTTCCGTTTTACCCCCAATAAATCTCTGAAAAATATTGCTTGAGAATGTGATTCAGTAACAGAAGAAAAAAGATCCAAGATAGGGAAATGTGATTTAACAAACTCATGAAAGCTAACTAGAAGAATAAAACTTCTGTTTGCTGCTAATTAATTTTTGATGCATAAAGTAAAAAGAAAAAACAAAGAAACAAAAAAGAAATAAAAGTCCCAGCTAATTTTAATATGAAATGGGGAGGGAGTTTCCTGCCTTGTTTTAGAAATAAAGCTAGGGGATATATTATTTTATCATACAAAACCATTTTAAAAATATTCACTGTGTATTTTGAAGTGCTTTTGATAATCAAATATTGTGTGAATCTTTTTCTAATGAGATTGCATTTATATATAACATGGGTAATTTCAAAAATCAGTATTGCAAAAGGATAGATGAAAATGAACTGGATGCAAGCAAAAAAGACTGTGAGGTCAGATAACATGGAGACACAGGGTCTTTCAGAGCCTTCACCTTTCCTGAAAAATTAGCAGATGAAATAATGCAAAGGTATCTGAGATATGAAGCTGTATTTTCTTAACCTTTGTTTTCATTATATCTGACCTTGACAAGCAGGAAGTAAAAGAAGGTGTGCAAATCACCTGGGACTTTGAGTAGGACTAAATGAATAATCCATGCTTGACTTTATTAAAAACCCACTCAAATAAAATGCGTAAAAAAGAAAAAAATAACTAAAAGTCCCAAAGAACTTCATATCAAATGTTCACTGCTTATGCTGGATCTCCCCATTCACAGTTTGAAAGTATATTCAGTAGAATATTATCTCATTGTGTTTCATAAATCATCCTCTCTAGTTTTATGGATTTTTTAAGATAGGGAAAGAACACAAAATAGAATCCGCTTAAAGAAATTAGAATTTTGCAAAGCTCTGGAGCCCAGAAAATTGATGGAGGTTTTAGTTTTTCATATTAATGTTTCTACTGATCATCATGATATGAACTGATGAAACAAAATCTCTTCCTTTGAAATGTAAATGATAAGAGCTTTAAAGTGTATAGCAATGTGCTATTATGTCTCTATATGCAGTAAGACAAATTTGCTTTGGATTTTGGAATGCATTTAAGGGAGAAGGAACGTGAAAACTAGCATGTGTTTCCATATTATAGTATTCTGGGTGCATCCTGCTTGATTCACAAATATTTTCCAGTACTTTGAGTTTCCTTCAAAACAGGATTTCATAATGACAGTTCATTTTTGATTTAATCATGTTCCTAGATTCTCTTTTTCTTTTTGAAAATGTTCCCTAAGGACCTACTATGTGAAGTATTCTTTGCAGCTGTAGTGAGAAATATAAGGATGGATAAATGATCTTCCTCCAAACTTAAAGAGAAAACCAACCAAACAAACAAACAAAAGCTTGCTATTTGAGGCAAGGTGAATACCATATTTTTCTTCTCCCCTGCAGGATGTATCCTTTCACAGACAGACACAAAGAATAAGAAACAGTCATTTCCTAGGCAGACCAAGAATCTGTTCACTGTAGTTTTAGTTTAAAACTCATCTTGAGTATTTGTGATAATTATTATGAAGATACCCATAATCTGATATTCTATGATTTACACAGGGAATCTTTTACAATAATCCAAAATAAGACATGGAGAAATGAAAGACTGAACCAAGAAATCATGAAAGAAGTTTCTAAGAATAATTAGATGCCTTTGGCTGAATAATTAGTTGCCTTTGTCTATCTTTTTTAACTAGACAGAAAGCAATTTAGTCCGTACTCAAAACTCTGGCATTTGTTAATTTATCTGATACATAAGCAAAAATTTCAGGATGCTGTGAAGGCAGTCCTTGCCTGTATCCCTCCTTTGGATGGTCCTTTATAAATGGATCTCAGTGTCCCATTCTACTGTCTCCCACTATCCAGATTGAGGAGTGGGATCTGACCCAAGCCAGACCAAGGAAATATCACATGGCCCAGGGCACGAGCTCTGCTAAACCTTTACACTCAGTGATGACTGGCTGAACTATTCAGACCATATCTTTCTTGGGGACTTTAAATGTGAAATATACAAGGTAGTGAATTTGGTAAAATAGCATGTAGAGAGAGTGCAATGAGCTTGAGCCATGAGAAAGCAAGTATCATAATAAAGGGAAGAGTAGAATGTAGATTCACTAGGAAGATGGCAGCGGGCACAAAAGAAAGAATAGCTGAGTAACCAGATGCATTAAAAGCTAAGGGATGGGGCTTCCCTGGTGACACAGTGTTGAGAGTCCGCCTGCCGATGCAGGGGACACGGGTTCGTGCCCGGTCCGGGAGGATCCCACATGCCGCGGAGCAGCAGGGCCCGTAAGCCATGGCCGCTGAGCCTGCGCGTCCGGAGCCTGCGCTCCGCAACGGGAGAGGCCACAACTGTGAGAGGGCCGCGTACCGCAAAAAAAAAAAAAAAAAAAAAAAAAAAGCTAAGGGATGAAGTGTCAGGTGCTTCCCTTGGGGATTAAGTAGCTACAGTTGAACTTAGAGGGTTTACTCTGATCTGTTCTGTACTCTGTGAGGCCTGCCAGCAAGACTGTTGATACTCCCCGCAGTCTTCCCTACTCCCTGTAAAATCTTGTAGTAAGTTTCTCCCCAACATACAGCTTTGTTAACTAAGGTAACCAGAAAGTGTCTCTGTCCATTACTACTCAAAGGATTTTTCCAGTGTAACAGAACTGGCCTGGAACAAGATAGAGAGAACTGACTCTATGGATTGCCATAGTCAGAGTCACTCCAGGTCTGTTTTCTCTGCCAAATATGCTTATTGAAGGATTTATAGGGAGTGGCTTCACGGAGGGCATACTTTTATTAATAGAACCCAAGATATTACATTGGCACCAGTAGCGCACGTCATATTTTCTGCAGCATCCTGCTAGCAACACTTCCCTATTGAAGTGACAGGGCCATGGGTACAGCCATTCGTGGTGCATGATGGTCAGAAACTACATAATTCCATTCAAAGTTACTTTCTAGTTTCATAAATGTTGTCTTAAAAAGCAACCTGTATGAAATGTTAAGGAACTAATAAGACAAATATTTCCCACCAGGAAATAATGTTTTCCTTGGAAAAAATTGCTTGAAAAACCATCCTTCATGGTCTATTTTACCCTTTGTTTCAAAGTGTGTGCTCCTAATCCAAGGAGGTAAATTTCCCAGACCAAGTAATTCTGATTTGTTTTTAATGAATTTATTTCTTTTCTTATCTTTCACATTCCTTAACACATTTCAAAAATCTCTTAGTGTCTTTATATACCAGGAAAAAACCATGTAACAGGTGAAACTTCATTCACTCAGGTCATTTCATTCTGAAATGATACTGATTATCATTACGTGAAAAAGAGGGACAGAGACAATGCAGGAAATGCTGACCTAAAATTATGTAATAATTTGTTCTCGACAGTATTTTTGAAAGAATTAATAAGGAAATGTATTATCAGCCAAGAGAACATAAAGTGGACATGCTTTTAATGTCCACTTCATAGAACTTCTATCAAATTAGGAAATTTTAGAACATACTGCATGACAAAAGTAGATCAGAATAGCAAAGCCATGATTATTCTAATGGATGCCAACAATTTTTGATAATCACTGATGATAATTTCTAGGGAAAAAAGATTACAATAAAGTTATTTTAAAATGACAATAAGTTTAAATCGTAATAAGTATAGAAAGCTTTCCCATGCTAGATAAGAAAGCATCCTATAACTATCCTGTATTAAAATAAAATGTTATAACTGCACAGAAGAGAAAAATAAATTAATAAAGTTTGCAAAAGTATATGTATATGTACTTATAGATGACACAGATGTCATTAAAATAATTTATATAATAATGGTACTGGCATAATTTGTTATCCATATGGAAACATCTAGAATTACACATAGATTCATTTATAAAAATGAACTGTAGATGGATTGGATCAAAATGTAAAAATAAATAAATGTAAATAAAACCAATAAAACATTATTGAGGAATGCTTTTTAAGAGTTAGAACATTCAGAAACCATAAAGCATAATATAGATATTCATTTGTCTAACAAAGATTTATTGAACACCTGCTCTGTGACTGGCCCTATTCAAGATGCTAGTGATTCTCTAATAAATAAGGCAGACTCAGCCCAGCTTTTAATGGAGTGTACTTCCTACTGATGGAGGCCAAGAAAACAGAATGATTCTAGTGAGTGATACCTGTTGCAAAGAGCAATATTGGAATATGTTATAGGATAAGCAAGGGATGAGCTGCTACTTTGGACACTATGGCCAGAGAAACCTCTGTATGGAGATGGCATTTGAGCTGGGACCTAAATAATAAGGGGGAAACCATAGAAAGGTCTAGAAATGGGCATTCCAGAAAGAGAAAATGGCAAGCCTAAAGTCTCTGCAAATGCAATAAGCATGGCATGTTAAAGAATTGAAAGCCACCCAATGTGGTGAGCCAGAATGTAGTGAGTGAGGGGGAGATTGGTAAAACATGGGGGAGAGCTAGTCAAGGCTGACATTGTTTAGGCCCTAGTCAGTCTGGAAAGGGTTTGAATTTTATTTGAAGTATAGTGGGAAGCTATCAGAGAGTTGTTAGTTCAAAATAAATTGTTCTGATTTTGATTTTAAAATATTATTATATTACTCTGATGTTTACAGAATGGATAGTATGAGACAAAAATGGATGAAGGGAAGAAAGTTTTATTGGATATTACACTAATAGGTAACAACTGATGGTGCTTTGGGCTAAAAGAGTAATAACAGACATTGAGAGAAGCAGATAGACACAGGACATATTTTAGAGTTAGAGTAATGGAATTGGCTGAAGGATTCAGGGAAGGGTATTAAGGAAAGAGAGGAAAGAAGAATAATGCCTAAGAATTTTGGCTTGAGTTGTTGAGTGAGTGAGGATGCCTACAATCTACTGAGATGGGGAGGGATGTAAGACTGGCAGGAGAGTGTGCCGCATGGATTGCAGAATTCTCTTCTGGACACGTGAAGTTTAAAATGGTACTCGATCTCCGTGTGAAGCCGTTTAGTAGGCAGTTACATATATTGGTCTAGAACTCTAGAGGTCAGGGCTGGAGACACTTGGGAAACATCTGCATACAAATGATGTTTAGAGCCACAGGACTAGATGGATCACTAAGGAAGAATATACAGATACAGAGGAGGTCATAGGGCACACTCTCCTGCATAAAAATTAAAGTTTTTTCTTTGTTTTTTGTTTTTTTTGCATGGTGTACGGGCCTCTCACCGCTGCGGCCTCTCCTGCTGCGGAGCACAGGCTCCAGACGCGCAGGCCCAGCGGCCATGGCTTACGGGCCCAGCCGCTCCGCGGCATGCGGGATCCTCCCTGACCGGGGCACGGACCCACGTCCCCTGCATCGGCAGGCGGACTCTCAACCACTGCGCCACCAGGGAAGCCCAATTAAAGTATTTGTACATAGAAAACATGAGAACATTAAGTACTGAAGGTTAAACTGAAAAATGCTTTCAATATAATCAAGCCAAGGGTTAATATGCCTAATTTTAAAAGAGCTACTACAAATCAGTAAAGAAAAAAAATAGTATTAACAGGCCAAAAACAAATGGATAAAGGATATAAATGGGCATTTCATAGAAGAGGAAATCAAACTGGCCAATAAATGCATGAACAGATGGTCAACCTTACCAGCAATCAGGGAAATACAAATTATAAAAATTGATAACATTTTTCATTCATAAAATAGGCAAAATTAAGGAGAATATTAAGTTTCTTTATCGAAATGGATACTCATAGATTGCTATTGTGAAAATGAACTTTTATAAAATTTTGGGAAATAAATTTGGCCTTATCTAGAAATTAAATGTACATATACTCCAACTTAGCAATTTTCAATATTGAGAATCCATTTTAAGTACTTAAGGGCATGTTCATCAAGATGTTGATTATATATTATTTTTAGATTGGCAAAATAAATTGAATGTTCATATAGGGGAACAAAATATAGTATACTCATACTGTGGAATAATATGCTCTTATAAAAAAATGTTTTAGAGATTTTCAATAAATCTGTTTTTGTAGAAAGAAATTGGAGTCTGTTTTAAAATGCCACATATATACACTTGTATGTATATACATATATGTATAAGCATATAACATTTTGCTAAAAATAATATGTCATCAAATAGTCACATTTATTTTAATCTGAGGAGTCTGGGGTTGGAGGTAGGTAGTTCAGTATTTTTGGTCATCTTCATATTACTTAAATTATTGAAACAACAATGTATTATCTTTGTAATTAAATATAAATGTAATCATTTTTAAAAGGTAAAAGGTAGGGTTATTTTTTATCTCATGTTTTATATTTCTTTTTAAAATTTTTCTGTTGAAATATAGTTGATTTATAATAAATATTAGTTTCAGGTGTACAAAATCATGATTCAATATTTTTATAGATTATACATCAAAGTTCTTATAAAATAATAGATATATCTGTGCTATGCAATATACTCTTGCTGCTTATCCATTTTATACATAGTAGTTTGTATCTCTCAATCTCCTACCCTTAACTTGCCCCTACCCCTTCTTTCTCCCTCTGATAACCACTAGCTATTTTTTTTTTCTATCTGTGCATCTGTTTCTTTTTTGTTATATTCACAAGTTTATTTTATTTTTCATACTCCACATATAAGTGATATCATATAGTAATTCTCATTCTTTGTCTGACATATTTCACTAAGTATAATATTCTCTAGTACCATCCAGATTGCTGCAAATGACAGATTTTCATTTCTTATAACTGAGTAATATTCCATTGTATGTGTGTGTGGAAAAAACCCATATATATATATCTATATATCTATATATCTATATATAAAACATCTTTATCCATTTGCCTGTTGACGGCCACTTCCATATTTTAGCTGTTGTAAATAGTGCTGCTGAGAACATTGGGGTTCATGTATCTTCTGAATTAGTGGGTTTTTTGGTGTTTTTGTTTTATTCGGCTATATACCCAGGAGTGGAATTGGTGGATCATTTGGTAGTTCTATTTTTAGGTTTTTGAAGAACCTCCTTACTGTTTTCCCTAGTGACTGCACCAATTTACATTTCCTCCAGCAGTGTACAAGGGTTACCTTTATCCACACCCTCTCCAGCATTTACTTTTGGTCTTTTTGATGATAGTCATTCTGACAGATGTGAGGTAATATCTCATTGTGGTTTTGATTTGCATTTCTCTGATGATTGGCGATGATGAGCATCTTTCCATGTGCCTGTTGGCCACCTGTATGTCTTTGGAAAAATGTCTATTCAGGTACTCTGCTTATTTTTTAATTGGTTTGTTTGGTTTTTTGATATTGAGTTGTATAGCTGTTTATATATTTTGGTTATTAAACTCTTATTGGCCACATCATTTGCAATTAATTTTTTCCCATTCAGTAGGTTGTCTTTTCATTTTGTTGATGGTTTCTTTCACTGTGCAAAAGTTTTTAAGTTTAACTGGGTCCCATTTGTTTATTTTTACTTTTGTTTCTTTTGCCATAGGAGACAGGTCCAAAAAAGATAGCTACGATTCATGTCAAAGAGTGTTCTGCCTATGTTCTCTGCTTGAAGTTTTATGATTTCTGGTCTTATATTTGGGACTTTAATCTGTTTTGAGTTCACTTTTGTATGCACTGTGAGAAAATTTTCTAATTCATTCATTCTTTTACATATAGCTGTCCAGTTTTCCAAGCACCATTTATTTTCTCCATTGTATATTCTTGCCTCCTTTGTTGTAGATTAATTGACCATAAGTACATGGGTTTATTTCTGGGCTGTCTGTTCTGTTCCATTGATCTATGTGAATGTTTTTGTACCAATACCTTGCTGTTTTGATTAGCTTTGTAGTATAGTCTGAAGTCAGGGAGCCTGATACCCCAAGCTTTGTTCTTTTTTCTTAAGATTGCTTTGGCAATTTGGGGTCTTTGGTGGTTCCATATAAATTTAAGGACTATTTGTTGTAGTTCTGTGAAAAAGTCATAGGTATTTTGATAGGGATTGCATTAAATCTGTAGATTGCTTTTAATATAGACATTTTAACAATAGTAACTCTTCCATGAACATGGGATGTCTATTTCTTTGCATCATCTTCAACTTTCGTCATCAGTGCTTTATTGTTTTCTGAATATAGATCTTTCACTTCCTTGGTTAAGTTTATTCCTAGGCATTTTAGTCTTTCTGATGGGATTTTAAATGATTGTTTTATTGTTTTTAACTTTCTGATAGTTTATTATTAGTGTATAGAAAAGCAACAGATTTCTGTGTATTAATCTTGTATCTTGTAACTTTACTGAATTCATCTATTAGTTCTAATGTTTGTGAGGACTTCAGGATTTTCTATATATAGTATCATGTCCTCTGCAAATAGTGAAAGTTTTATTATTTCCCTTTGATTTAGATGCCTTTTTTTTTTTTTTTCATTTTCTAACTGCTGTGGCTAGGACTTCTCATACCATGTTAAATTAAAGTGGTGATAGTGGGCATACTTGTCTTTTTAAAAATATTTATTTATTTATTTACTTATTTTTTGCTGCATTGGGTCTTAGTTGTGGCATGCAGGATCTTTCGTTGCAGCATGCAGGCTCTTCGTTGTGGTGCATGGGCTTTTCTCTAGTTGTGGCACACAGGCTTCTCTCTAGTTGTGGCACGTGGGTTCTGTATTTGCAGCATTCAGGCTCTCTAGTTGTGGTGCATGGGCTCCAGAGCACGTGGGCTCTGTAGTTGTGGCACACAGGCCTTTTAGCTGTGGTGCAGGGGCTCAGTAGTTGTGGTGCATGGACTTAGTTACCCCGCAGCATGTGGGATCTTAGTTCCCTGACCAGGGATCGAACTGGCGTCCTCTGCATTGCAAGATGGATTCTTACCCACTGGACAACCAGGGAAGTCCCTGGGCATCCTTGTCTTATTCCTGATTTTTACGGGACAAGCTTTAAACTTTTCACCAGAGTATGATGTTAGATATGAGTTACAAATGGCCTTTATTATGTTGAGAAGTGTTTCCTCTATACACACTTTGATGAGAATTTTTATCATGAATGGATGTTGAATTTTGTCAAATGCTTTTCCTGCATCTATTGAGATGATCATGTGATTTTTATTCTTTGTTAATGTGGTGTATTGCAGTAATTGATTTGCAGATATTAACCCATCCTTGCATCACTGAAATAAATTTCACTTGATCATGATGTGTGATCCTTTTTATATATTGTTGATTCGGTTTGCTAATATTTTGTTGAGGATTTTTGCATCTGTATTCATTAGGTATGTTGAACTGTAATTTTCTATTTTTTAGTGTCTCTATCTGCTTTCAGTATTAGGGTAATGATGACCTTATAGAATAAATTTGGGAGTACTCCCTCCTCATCAATTATTTCTGGAATAGTTTGTATTTTCTGGTTGCTCTGAAGTTCTTCTATGTTAATTTTCATCTTATTTAAGTTTCTTCCCTCATGATTTGGTGATTTTCTTTGGTGGTATTCTTACATTCCTTTCTTTGTAGTTTTTGTGCATCTACTATAAGTTTTTGGTTTGTGGTTACCATAGGCTCCATATATGTTGAGCTATAACTATATCTGTGTATTTTAAACCAGTAGTCATTTAAATTAAAACACATGCTAAGAGATCTATGGTTTTTATTCCCCTCTCCCATATTTTGTGTTTTTGATGTCATATTTCACATCTTCATGTTTATCCTTTGCTGATTAGAGTGGTTATAATGTGCCCTCTCCCGCTGCGGACACAGGCTCCGGACACGCAGGCCCAGCGGCCATGGCCCACGGGCCCAGCCACTCCGTGGCATGTGGGATCCTCCTGGACTGGGGCATGAACCCGCGTCCCCTGCATTGGCAGGCGGACTCTCAACCACTGCGCCACCAGGGAAGCCCTCTCCTTTAATTTTTAATGATAATCTTACTGACTAGAATATCCTAGGTTACATGTTTTTCCTTTTTAGCACTTTTGAATTTCTGCAGAGAAATCAGCTCACAGCTTAATAGGGATTCCCTTGTATGTGACTCCTTATTTTTCTCTTGCTTCCTTTAGAATTCTCTCTTTAACTTCTGCCATTTTAATTATGGTCCTATTGTGGGTCTGTTTGGTTCATTTTTTTGGAACCTCTTGGCCTCCCTGTACCTGGGTATCTGTTTCCTACTTCATGTTTGAGATGTTTTCAACCATAATTTTTTCAAATATACTTTTCACCATTTTCTCAGTCTTCTTCTTTTGGGATCCCTATAATGCAGATGTTGGTGCTCCTGATGTTGTCATAGGAGTTCCTTAAGCTGTTCTCATTTTTTAAATTTGTTTTTCTTTCTGCTCTTCTGATTGGGTGATTTCCATTATTCTATATTTCAGGTCAGTTATGCATTCTTCTGATAGTCTGCTCTTAATTCCTTTTAGTATGTTTTTTTTTTCAATAAATGCTATGATTATTGGGAATAGACAAGACCAGAAAATGAAAGCATTCTGTTTATGACTAATAATTTCTAGGTTATATTTGTTTTCTTTCTTTTTCAACATCTTTATTGGAGTATAATTGCTCCACAATGGTGTGATAGCTCCTGCTTTATAACAAAATGAATCAGCTATACATATACACACATCCCCATATCTCCTCCATCTTGTGTCTCTCTCCCACCCTACCCATCCCACCCCTCTAGGTGGTCACAAAGCACTGAGCTAATCTCCCTGTGCTACACAGCTGCTTCCCACTAGCTATCTATTTTACATTTGGTTGTGTATATATGTCCATGCCTCTCTCTCACTTTGTCCCAGCTTACCCTTCCCCCTTCCCCGTGTCCTCAAGTTCATTCTCCACCTCTGTGTCTTTATTCCTGTCCTGCCCCTAGGTTCTTCAGAACCATTTTTTTTTTTTTTTTTAGTTAATGTATTCTTCAATTTTGACTGTTTCTTATTTATTTATTGTTTTTACATGTTCACTGTTAGTATATAGAAACGTGATTGAGTTTTATGTGTCGATCTAACTCTTGTGACCTTGCTGAACTCATTTGTTAGTTCTAGGAGTGCTGGTTTTTTTTTTTTTTTTACATCTTTATTAGAGTATAATTGCTATACAATGGTGTGTTAGTTTCTGCTTTATAACAAAGTGAATCAGTTATATATATACGTATGTTCGCATATCTCTTCCCTCTTGCATCGCCCTCCCTCCCACCGTCCCTATCCCACCCCACCAGGCAGTCACAAAGCACCGAGCTGATCTCCCTGTGCTCTGCGACTGCTTCCCACTAGCTATCTACCTTATATTTGGTAGTGTATATATGTCCATGCCTCTCTCTCGCTTTGTCACAGCTTACCCTTCCCCCTCCCCATATCCTCAAGTGCATTCTCTAGTAGGTCTGTGTCTTTATTCCTGTCTTACCCCTAGGTTCTTCATGACATTTTTTTTTCTTAAATTCCATATATATGTGTTAGCATACGGTATTTGTCTTTCTCTTTCTGACTTACTTCACTCTGTATGACAGATTCTAGGTCTAACCACCTCATTACAAATAGCTCAATTTCATTTCTTTTTATGGCTGAGTAATATTCCACTGTATATATGTGCCACATCTTCTTTATCCATTCATCTGTTGATGGACACTTAGGTTGTTTCCATCTCCAAGCTATTGTAAATAGAGCTGCAATGAACATTTTGGTACATGGCTCTTTTTGAATTATGGTTTTCTCAGGGTATATGCCCAGTAGTGGGATTGCTGGGTCATATGGTAGTTCTATATGTAGTTTTTTAAGGAACCTCCATACTGTTCTCCACAGTGGCTGTATCAATTTACATTCCCACCAACAGTGCAAGAGGGTTCCCTTTTCTCCACACCCTCTCCAGCATTTATTGTTTCTAGATTTTTTGATGATGGCCATTCTGACTGGCGTGAGATGATATCTCATTGTAGTTTTGATTTGCATTTCTCTAATGATTAATGATGTTGAGCATTCTTTCCTGTGTTTGTTGGCAGTCTGTATATCTTCTTTGGAGAAATGTCTATTTAGGTCTTCTGCCCATTTTTGGATTGGGTTGTTTGTTTTTTTGTTATTGAGCTACATGAGCTGCTTATAAAGTTTGGAGATTAATCCTTTGTCAGTTGCTTCATTTGCAAATATTTTCTCCCATTCTGAGGGTTGTCTTTTGGTCTTGTTTATGGTTTCCTTTGCTGTGCAAAAGCTTTTAAGTTTCATTAGGTCCCATTTGTTTATTTTTATTTCCATTTCCCTAGGAGGTGGGTCAAAAAGGATCTTGCTGTGATTTCTGTCATAGACTGTTCTGCCTAGGTTTTCCTCTAAGAGTTTGATAGTTTCTGGCCTTACATTTAGGTCTTTAATCCATTTTGAGCTTATTTTTGTGTATGGTGTTAGGGAGTGATCTAATATCATACTTTTACATATACCTGTCCAGTTTTCCCAGCACCACTTATTGAAGAGGCTGTCCTTTCTCCACTGTACATTCCTGCCTCCTTTATCAAAGATAAGGTGACCATATGTGCGTGGGCTTATCTCTGGGCTTTCTATCCTCTTCCATTGATCTATCTTTCTGTTTTTGTGCCAGTACCATACTGTCTTGATTACTGTAGCTTTGTAGTATAGTCTGAAGTCAGGGAGCCTGATTCCTCCAACTCTGCTTTTCGTTCTCAAGATTGCTTTGGCTATTCGGGGCCTTTTGTGTTTCCATACAAATTGTGAAATTTTTTGTTCTAGTTCTGTGAAAAATGCCAGTGGTAGTTTGATAGGGATTGCATTGAATCTGTAGATTGCTTTGGGTAGTAGAGTCATTTACACAATGTTGATTCTTCCAATCCAAGAACATGGTATATCTCTCCATCTATTTCTGTCATCTTTAATTTCTTTCATCAATGTCTTATAATTTTCTGCATACAGGTCTTTTGTCTCCTTAGGTAGGTTTATTCCTAGATATTTTATTCTTTCTGTTGCAGCGGTAAATGGGAGTGTTTTCTTGATTTCACTTTCAGATTTTTCATCATTAGTGTATAGGAATGCCAGAGATTTCTGTGCATTAATTTTGTATCCTGCTACTTTACCAAATTCATTGATTAGCTCTAGTAGTTTTCTGGTAGCGTCTTTAGGATTCTCTATGTATTGTATCATGTCATCTGCAAACAGTGACAGCCTTACTTCTTCTTTTCCGATTTGGATTCCTTTTATTACCTTTTCTTCTCTGATTGCTGTGGCTAAAACTTCCAGAACTATGTTGAATAAGAGTGGTGAGAGTGGGCAACCTTGTCTTGTTCCTGATCTTAGTGGAGGTGCTTTCAGTTTTTCACCATTGAGGATGATGTTGGCTGTGGGTTTGTCATATATGACCTTTATTATGTTGAGGAAAGTTCCCTCTATGCCTACTTTCTGCAGGGTTTTTATCATAAATGGGTGTCAAATTTTGTAGAAAGCTTTCTCTGCATCTATTGAGATGATCATATGGTTTTTCTCCTTCAATTTGTTAATATGGTGTATCACGTGAATTGATTTGCATATATTGAAGAATCCTTGCATTCCTGGTATAAACCCCACTTGATCATGATGTATGATCTGTTTAATGTGCTGTTGGATTCTGTTTGCTAGTATTTTGTTGAGGATTTTTGCATCTATGTTCATCAGTGATATTGGTCTGTAGTTTTCTTTGTGACATCCTTGTCTGGTTTTGGTATCAGGGTGATGGTGGCCTCGTAGAATGAGTTTGGGAGTATTCCTCCCTCTGCTATATTCTGGAAGAGTTTGAGAAGGATAGTGTTAGTAATTCTCTAAATGTTTGATAGAATTCGCCTGCGAAGCCATCTGGGCCTGGGCTTTCGTTTGTTGGAAGATTTTTAATCACAGTTTCAATTTCAGTGCTTGTGATTGGTCTGTTCATATTTTCTATTTCTTCCTGATTCAGTCTTGGCAGGTTGTGCATTTCTTAGAATTTGTCCATTTCTTCCAGATTGTCCATTTTATTGGCATAGAGTTGCTTGTAGTAATCTCTCGTGATTTTTTTTTATTTCTGCAGTGTCAGTTGTTACTTCTCCTTTTTCATTTCTAATTCTATTGATTTGAGTCTTCTCCCTTTTTTTCTCGATGAGTCTGGCTAATGGTTTATCAATTTTGTTTATCTTCTCAAAGAACCAGATTTTAGTTTTATTGATCTTTTCTATCATTTCCTTCATTTCTTTTTCATTTATTTCTGATCTGATTTTTCTGTTTTCTTTCCTTCTGCTAACTTTTGGGGGTTTTTTTGTTCTTCTTTCTCTAATTGCTTTAGGTGTAAGGTTAGGTTGTTTATTTCAGATGTTTCCTGTTTCTTAAGGTAGGATTGTATTGCTATAAACTTCCCTCATAGAACTGCTTTTGCTGCATCCCATAGATTTTGGGTCGTCGTGTCTCCATTGTCATTTGTTTCTAAGTATTTTTTAATTTCGTCTTTGATTTCTTCTGTGATCACTTCGTTATTAAGTAGTGTATTGTTTAGTCACCACGTGTTTGTATTTTTTAGAGATCTTTTCCTGTAAGTGACATATAGTCTCATAGCGTTGTGGTCAGAAAAGATACTTGATGCAATTTCAATTTTCTTAAATTTACCAAGGCTTGATTTGTGACCCAAGATATGATCTATCCTGGAGAATGTTCCATGAGCACTTGAGAAGAATGTGTATTCTGTTGTTTTTGGATGGCATGTCCTATAAATATCAATTAAGTCCATCTTGTTTAATGTATCATTTAGAGCTTGTGTTTCCTTATTTATTTTCATTTTGGATGATCTGTCCATTGGTGAAATTGGGGTGTTAAAGTCCCCTACTCTGAATGTGTTACCGTCGATTTCCCCTTTTATGGCTCTTAGTATTTGCATTATGGATTGAGGTGCTCCTATGTTGGGTGCATAAATATTTACAATTGTTATATCTTCCTCTTGGATCGATCCCTTGATCGCTATGTAGTGTCCTTCTTTGTCTCTTCTAATAGTCTTTATTTTAAAGTCTATTTTGTCTGATATGAGTACTGCTACTCCAGCTTTCTTTTGGTTTCCATTTGCATGAAATATCTTTTTCCATCCCCTTACCTTCAGTCTGTATGTGTCTCTAGGTCTGAAGTGGGTCTCTTGTAGACAGCAAATATATGGGTCTTGTTTTTGTATCCATTCAGCCAATCTGTGTCTTTTGGTGGGAGCATTTAGTCCATTTACATTTAAGGTAATTATCGATATGTATGTTCCTATTCCCACTTTCTTAATTGTTTTGGGTTCGTTATTGTAGGTCTTTTCCTTCTCTTGTGTTTCTTGCCTAGAGAAGTTCCTTTAGCATTTGTTGTAAAGCTGGTTTGGTGGTGCTGAACTCTCTCAGCTTTTGCTTGTCTGTAAAGGTTTTAATTTCTCCATCAAATATGAATGATATTCTTGCTGGGTAGGGTAATCTTGGTTGCAGGTTTTTCTCCTACTTCACTTTAAATATGTCCTGCCATTCCTTTCTGGCTTGTAGAGTTCCTACTGAAAGATCAGCTGTTAACCTTATGGGGATTCCTTTATGTGTTATTTGTTGTTTTTCCCTTGCTGCTGTTAATATGTTTTCTTTGTATTTAATTTTTGATAGTTTGATTAATATGTGTCTTGGCGTATTTCTCCTTGGATTTATCCTGTATGGGACTCTCTGTGCTTCCTGGACTTGATTAACTATTTCTTTCACATTTTAGGGAAGTTTTCAACTATAATCTCTTCAAATATTTTCTCAGTCCCTTTCTTTTTCTCTTCTTCTTCTGGAACCCCTGTAATTCGAATGTTGGTGTGTTTAATGTTGTCCCAGAGGTCTCTGAGACTGTCCTCAGTTCTTTTCATTCTTTTTTCTTTATTCTGCTCTGCAGTAGTTATTTCCACTATTTTATTTTCCAGGTCACTAATCCGTTCTTCTGCCTCAGTTATTCTGCTATTGATCCCATCTAGAGTATTTTTAATGTCATTTATTGTGTTGTTCATCGTTGTTTGTTTCATCTTTAGTTCTTCTAGGTCCTTGTTAAATGTTTCTTGCATTTTGTCTATTCTATTTCCAAGATTCTGGATCATCTTTACTATCATTATTCTGAATTCTTTTTCAGGTAGACTGCCTATTTCCTCTTCATTTGTTCGGTCTGGTGGGTTTTTATCTTGCTCCTTCATCTGCTGTGTGTTTTTCTGTCTTCTCATTTTGCTTATCTTACTGTGTTTGGAGTCTCCTTTTTGCAGGCTGCAGGTTCGTAGTTCCCGTTGTTTTAGATGTCTTTCCCCAGTGGCTAAGGTTGGTTCAGTGGGTTGTGTAGGCTTCCTGGTGGAGGGGACTAGTGCCTGTGTTCTGGTGGATGGGGCTGGATCTTGTCTTTCTGGTGGGCAGGTCCACGTCTGGTGGTGTTTTGTGGTGTCTGTGGACTTTTTATCATTTTAGGCAGCCTTTCGGCTAATGGGTGGGGTTGTGTTCCTGTGTTGCTAGTTGTTTGGCATAGGATGTCCAGCTCTGTAGTTTGCTGGTCGTTGAGTGAAGCTGGGTGCTGGTGTTGAGATGGAGATCTCTGGGAGATTTTCGCCATTTGATATTATGTGGAGCTGGGAGATCTCTTGTGGACCAGTGTCCTGAAATTGGCTCTCCCACCTCAGAGGCACAGCACTGACTCCTGGCTGTAGCACCAAGAGCCTTTCATCCACTCAGCTCAGAATAAAAGGGACATAAAGTAAAAAGAAAGAATTAGCAGAAGTAGAAAGAAAGAAAGAAAGGAAGAAGGGAGGGAGGGAGGAAGGAAGGAAGGAGAGAAGGAAAAAAAGAAAGAAGATAAAGTGAAATAAAATAAAGTAAGATAAAATATAATCAAGTTATTAAAATAAAAAAATAATTTTTAAGAGAAAAAAAAGAAAAAAAATTAAAAAAAAAAACTGACAGATAGAACCCTAGGACAAATGGTGGAAGCAAAGCTATACAGACAATATCTCACACAGAAGCATACACATACACACTCACAAAAAGAGGAAAAGGCGAAAATATCATAAATCTTGCTCTCAAAGTCCACCTCCTCAATTTGGGATGATTTGTTGTCTAAAGGAGGGAAGGAGGGAAAAAAAGAAAGAAAGAAAAAAGGTAGAATAAAATAAACTTATTAAACTAAACAATAATTATTAAGAAAAAAATTAAAAAAAAAAAAGAACAAAATAAAACGGATGGATAGAACCCGAGGACAAATAGAGGAAGCAAGCTATACAGACAAAATCTCACACAGAAGCATATACATACACACTCACAAAAAGAGGAAATGGGGAAAAAATCATAAATCTTCCTCTCAGAGTCCACCTCCTTAATTTGGGATGATTCGTTGTCTATTCATGTATTCCACAGATGCAGGGTACATCAAGTTGATTGTGGAGCTTTAATCCGCTGCTTCTGAGGCTGCTGGGAGAGATTTCCCTTTGTCTTTGTTCTCACAGCTCCCAGGGGCTCAGCTTTGGATTTGGCCCTGCCTCTGCGTGTAGGTCGCCGGAGGGTGTCTGTTCTTTGCTCAGACAGGACCGAGTTAAAGGAGCCGCTGATTCGGGGGCCCTGGCTCACTCAGGCCGGGGGGGATGGAGGGGCACGGAGTGCACGGCAGGCCTGCAGCAGCAGAGGCTGCCATGACGTTGCACCAGCCTGAGGCGCGCTGTGCGTTCTTCCGGGGGAGTTTTCCCTGGATCCCGGGACCCTGGCAGTGGCAGGCTGCACAGGCTCCCCGGAAGTGGGGTGTGGATAGTGACCTGTGCTCGCACACAGGCTTCTTGGTGGTGACAGCAGCAGCCTTAGCATCTCATGCCCGTCTCTGGGGTCCGCACTTTTAGCCGCGGCTCACGCCCGTCTCTGGAGTTCCTTTAAGTAGCGCTCTTAATCCCCTCTCCTCGCGCACCAGGAAACAAAGAGGGAAGGAAAAGTCTCTTGCCTCTTCGGCGGGTCCAGACTTTTCCCCGGACTCCCTCCCGGCTAGCCGTGGCGCACTAACCCCTTCAGGCTGTGTTCACGCAGCCAGTCCTCTCCCTGCGCTCCGACCGAAGCCCGAGCCTCAGCTCCCAGCCCCGCCCGCCCCGGTGAGTGAGCAGACAAGCCTCTCGGCCTGGTGAGTGCCGGTCGGCCCCCATCCTCTGTGCGGGAATCTCTCCATTTTGCCCTCTGCACCCCTGTTGCTGCGCTCTCCTCTGCGGCTCTGAAGCTTTTCCCCTGCGCCACCCGCAGTCTCCATCCGTGAAGGGGCTTCCTAGTGTGTGGAAATCTTTCCTCCTTCACAGCTCCCTCCCACTGGTGAGGTTGGGTCCCTATGCTTTTGTCTCTGTTTATTCTTTTTTCTTTTGCCCTACCCAGGTACGTGGGGGGTTTCTTGCCTTTTGGGATGTCTGAGGTCTTCTGCCAGTGTTCAGTAGGTGTTCTGTAGGAGTTGTTCCACGTGTAGATGTATTTCTGGTGTATCTGTGGGGAGGAAGGTGATCTCCGCGTCTTACTCTTCCGCCATCTTCCCCAGCAATTCCTGTTTCTTTTTTATATTTTCTAGGTACTTGTCAAAATTCTCACTCTGTTTGTCTATTTTTTCCTTAATTCAGTTAGCATTTTTATAACTTGTACTTTGAACATTTTATCTTGTAAATTATTTATGTTTTATTATTTGTTTTTCACAAGTTTTCTCTTGTTCTCTCAGTTAAAACAAATTCCTCTGTTTTTTAATTTTGCTTAACTTTTTCTGTCTCTATGAAATTAGGTTAAAAAATTACCTTTTGAGGTTTTGAAGGGATGTCCTTGTGTGGATGCATCCCTATATAGTCTCTGTGTGCCCAGTGGCTTTGGTGGGAGAGCTGGATCTGATGTGTACCTGAGTCAGTCATGTCTTTCCCCAGAGTGTGCTGGCAGCTAGCGCCATGGTAAGAGGTGGGGCTGGAGATGGAGGGCTAGGGCCAGAGACAGGTTTTAGCTGGGGCTTCTTTGTTCAGTGGACAGAACTACCCTATGGGGGCGTGGGGACAGGTTCAAAGTTGCTGGAAGTCCTGAGGGTTGGGTCCAAGGTAGCTCCATTCACTTTAAGTGTGACCTCTCCTCCTTCCTTCCAGTACCAGCAAATTTGCCTCAGAGGGAAAAGGTGCTGGAGCAAGAGGGCTGGTTCAGGCCCTCAGCATGGGTTTGAGCATTGACTGTGGTAGCACCACCTGTGGTCAGATTCCCAGACAGCTTCTGATGTGCTGCCTCCATAAGAACCAGTAATGGCTGCCCCTGCTAAGATGCTGCGCTCTCTGGGTCTGAGCCATCTTTGTTCCTTGCAAATGAGCTCTCCCCTCAGTAACTGCAGCCCTTACTCCAGTGTAAAGCTGCTTTGTGGGGCAAGCAGAGCCATAGCAAGTGCTTGCTTCAGGCATGTGCTGGGGCAGTTGCAGGAAACTGGCCACTGTCCCACGCAGTTTCAGTCCATCCTCTCCACCCTGCTTCAGGAGTAAGCAAGTGTGTGCACGTTCCTCAGGAGCAGAGTCCAGACCTCCCACATCCCTCCTGTTCCACCAGCCCTCCTACCAACCAAGGGGACTCATCTTCCTGGTTCGGACCCCAGGGCTGGGACACTCAATATATGGCTCAAACCACTCACTCCCCAGGGAGGCTCTTCACCCTTGTAAGCCACCTCCTCTTCTGAGTCCCCTCCCAGGGGCACAGGTCCTGACCTGATTGCTTCTCTTTCTTCCTACCTGATTCTGTGTGCATCTTTATTACAGCCTTAGCTCTGAAAGAGTCTTTCTGCCAGTCTTCAATAAGAATTGCTCCACATGTAAATGCATTTTTGATGTGTTTGTGTGGGGAGGTGAGTTCTACATCCTTATACTCTACCATCTTGATCTCCCTTCAAAGTGCAGTAGGTATTTTTCTGTTTTTTTTTGTTTAATGTTTTGTTAAGAAAAAGGGACAGATGCATTTTCAGAGCTGTTTGACATTCAGAAAAATTTTTGATAGCTGTCTGTTACCATGACGTGCACTTTCTGTTTAACTGTCTTGAGCAGTATTGAGGTACAAGACAGGATATTAGTAAACAGGCAGATAGAGGTACTTTCAATCTTTATATGAATACAATCTTTGTTCACTAGCAAGACAGTTCATCTTTGTGTATACATGGGTTCTGTGAGAAAACTCCGAGGCTTGAACACTAGTGTTTTGTTGTGCAACCTGTCCTAAAAGGGTTGTAAAAAAAAAACTTGTAATGAATTGGGGCACTTGCTGCATAGACCAATGGACCATCCTAATTTTAATAACTGTACAATGACATCAGATACTAAGAGAAGAACAGCTTGTGATTTTAACTTACATAGTTGTCTACCAGTGAATTCTTCCCAGCCTTCAAAAGAACAATTCAACACAAATATCAGGCTTACTGCAAATATATTTAAATTTTTGAAAGGTTTGTACAACTTATGGAGAAGAAATGTTCCCCTATTAAGTGTAATATACGTCAGAATAATAATAAGCAAGAGAGATGACTATAACGACCAGTACATAGTCAGAGAAAAAGAAAGATTAAAAGGTGTCTTAATTTTCCATTACACTAATTGAGTGACTATTGAGAAAGCTGTGAAAAAATATAACCATTAAAGATAAAAACCATATGCATTTCTGGTAAGAGTAGTGGCATATGTGTGTTTGTTTATACAGCAAATGTGACTATTCATAGTGCTTTTAAATAGAAGATATAATTATGGGTCTAGAGCCATAGCTGTGCTTACCTGTCTGGAAATACACCTGGGAGGAGAGAGATGTTTTCCCTTCTTCTATTTGTTACATAGGTCATTTGCAATTCACTAGTTTGATATAGAGAACTGTTTACCACTCTCTACATTATCTATAGACTATGCAGAAGAAAAAATTCATACTCAAGGAAATTTGGGAGCCACATGATTGTAGTTGATCTGGAAATAAAGAGTAGCTTATCTGTTGGCAAAATACAGAATAGAATAGAATAGAATAGAATGAGAAGAGAAAAGAAAAATAACATGGGCTTTAAAATCAGAGAAGAATTCTAGCTGTGATATTTAGTGCTCTTCACCTTCAGAAGTAAGAGCAGAGAACTGAATTCATTGGAATTCTGTTTCCTTCTCAACAAAGGAGTCAGGCCACTGTCAGGAACCATGACTGTCAAAACATCGCAGGATTAAATAAATTTGATGCATTTGTTATTATAACAGAAGAGTTACTTTATAGACATTTTCCATGTCATATTGTCTTGGGTTTGAATTTTGGCTCTGCCACTTCCTAGCTGTGTGACCTTGGGCAAGTTGTTGAATCACTCCTTGCCTTTGTGACTTTGTCTCCAACGATGGATAGTGATACAAAGCCTAATTCTAATGGGAGATGACATACCTGGAAAGTTATAGTAGTAATAATAAGAATAGCTAACAACAACTATGAAGTTATTGGGTATCTTTTACCTAAGTGCTTTATACTTATTAAATCCATTTACCTCCTGACCTAACGGTATAAGTACTTATAAATTATTATTATGAAGTGTTATTATCCTCATTTTAAAGATGATGCAATGTTCTCTTAAGTAGGGAACATATATAAAGTTATACAGCTAACATGTAGTGGAGCCAGAATGCCAACCTGAGCAGTATGGCTCCAAAGCTATTCATCTTCATACTTTTCCTTATTAAAAAGATCTCCAGCTCTCTGCATTGCTAATGCCTGTAAGCATGCTGGATAAACTAAGGTCATATAGTAAAATAGTCCAAGTAAAGATGAGGAGATACCCATTCATAGTTTCCATATATTGTCCAGAGTTCACACGGTAATATTTAATCAAGTACTGTTTCCCCTTTATTCATTCTTCCATAGGTACATGTCTGTCTCCATAAGGAGACAATAGCCTTCCTTACAGAAGGAGGTATTCCAAACTTCTTGTTTTTTGCTAATATTGTGGGTAATAAAGAGATGACTCATATTCCATTTGTATCCCCTTTCTAATCATATAGTAAACAATCAATGCATAGATATTGACCTGAACTCTGATTATATAGTAAACAATCAATGCATAGATATTGACCTGATTCTTAATAGTAGCCATGCCTTTCCAGTCTGCTAAGTTGATTGGCATACATTTCAGATCAAGTCAGCTTTCAGTGGCATAGATGTCATTTATAAATTCCCACTGGCTATCCCTTGCCACATAATTTTCCATGTCCCTGCAAATGTCTGTTTGCAATAGGAAAACTCAGCTCTTGAGTTGAATGCAGGCAACGTATTCCTCTTGTTAGACAGAGAGCATAGAGACCCATTGCAGAACGGTTCACATAAGCAGTGGGCTTATAAACAATCTTCACCCTGGCAAAAATATAATCAGAAGGGATCCAAGGTGAATGGTGTTAAAATCTGGGAAAACAAAGGCAGATGGACAGTTTGTACCAAATGGTCTCCTGGGCACATGCACAAAAGAAATATGTGAATTGTTGAAAGAAAGTGCAAGTCTGTTCAAGATGTAATTTTACAAGCTGACGAAGACCCAGACAGGAGAAGGTACATTGCATTGGGATTTTGAATGTCCAGCTTGGCACTACCTAATCATTTTTCTCCGCCTGCTTTTAAAAATCGTGTTCATTTGTTATGGATATTCAACCTCTGCATGTCCTTGCTTCTCTGAGTTAAAATCTTTTGTTTTCTGACACGGTAAAGCAAGAATCCTGCAGTTTGGAGTATTGTAGTCAACTTCTTGCTAAACTGTCACTTGCCTACAGTGCAGGTATGCAGGCAAAGTGCTGACAGGTCAATTACTGTGAAGAGGGAAACTTCTGGGGAAGGCACTAAACCTTGCCTACCATGAAGCACATGTCTTAGTCAAATGCATTCCAATGCCTGTCTATACAGTGGGGCTGATGTGGGGTTGATTATGTTTAATGATTTGACATATTATTAGTGTGATTAAGCACCCACACCTTAAAAGTGAATATAGCATATAGGAGGTAGGACTATGCTCTTGTGGAAGACTTTTGTTCATCTCACGCCTCTGTCCATTTCCAACAATTGCTTGCAATTTATACACTTATTCCTTTATTCACCAAGGGTGTATTGAGTGCCAACTCTGCACCAGGCATTATACTAAGAACTAGGTATACAAGGGAAGAGAAGAGAGCTTCCCTGCTCTTTTAGAGTTTATATTCAGTGTCAATAAAACACAATAAACGTGTTAAATACGTAAATTAGATAATTTCAGTTTGTGATAGCTAATATGAAGAATAAAAAGAGTGATTTGAAATTAATTGCTCTGGTTCACGCTACTTATGACTGAGTGGTTAGGAAGTTGTCTTCTGAGCAAGTAACTTCTAATCTGAGATCAGCAAGTCAAGAATAAGCCATGTATGTGATAATCTGTATGGAGGGGTGTAGTCTGGATAGAATTAACAGCCAGTGTAAATATCCCATATAGGAACTAAGCTTGTCAAACTGGGCATGTTCAGGGAACAAAAAGGCTGAAGTGTGACATGGTGACTGGGGCAGGAGGAATGGGGAGATACTAAGAGATGAACTCAGATAGGTAAGCATGGCCAGATTATGTTGTCTGTAGTAAGACATGTAAATTTTATTCTGTGATGAAAAGCCACTAGAGATTTTTGAGCAAGTGAATGACAGCAATATGGTATATGTTTTGAAAAGATCATTTTTATATGCTAGGTAGGAAACAGAGGCCAAGAGGCAGAGATACTAAATAAAAGGCATACTTTTAGGTGAAAGATGATGGTGATTTGAAATGAAAACAAGAGGTTTCCCTTCCAGAAACTGCAGAACGGTAACATACCCTGTCACAGATAACAATTATAAACACTGGAAACATATTTTAAAATAAACACAACTACTTACTGGCACTAGAGAGTAATCAGAGAGTAACTTTCTATTAGAGAGGTAGAAATGGAAGGAGCGTTGACTCTTAAATACCTACCTTTAGAATAAAACTGAATAATATTCAGAGAGAGGTAAGAAAAATACAGAATCTCTATAATGTGTCTTCCAAAATGTGTAGTATAAAATAAAAAGTAATTAGACATAAAAAGAAACATAAAAAATGTGACCTATTATCACATTTCTCTTGAACCATAGTCAAGAGAAAAAAACAATCAATTATAACTAAACTGAGGTGACATAAACATCTGAATTATCAGACAAAAACTTTAAAGCAGTCATTGTAAATATGTTCAAGGGCTCAAAGGGATATATGTTTATAATAAATAAAGAATGAAACTTAGTAGGGAAATTTAAATAATATTTTTAAAAACCCAACCAAATAGAAATTTTAAAATTTAAAAGGTCAATACTGTAAGAAAAATTCACCATATACACATCGAGTCAGATTGGAAATGGCAAAAAAAAAAAAAGTCAGTGAAGTTGAAGATATATAAAATTATTCAATTTGAAAAGAAAAATGATTGACCCATGAAACAATGTAAAGTGGTCACACATGTGTGTACTTTAAGTTTTAAATGGAGAGGAGAATGAGGCAGGAAAAAAATATGTAAAGAAACAATTGCTGAAAATATCACAAATTTGGTGAAAAACATAAAGTTATGAATTTAAAAACTCTGTAGCCTAAATTTATTGTAAACATTACCTTATAGATACAGAAGTTATTTATTCCAAGCAGGATAAAATGCAAAAAAAGACATAGCCAGGCAGACCATACTCCATGCTCCAATAACTAAAAACTGGTGATAAAGAAAGAAATCAAATTTCATGCAGGGAAAAAAACGGTAAGAATTCTCATCAGAAACTTGGGACGCAAAAAGACAATATAATTGCAGTCTTAAAGTGCCAAAATAAGAGAATCAGCCCAGAATTCTCTATTCATCAAAAATATCCTTCAAAAAGAAAGACAAACTAAAGACATTTTCGATAGATGAAAACTGAGATAATCTGTTGTTTGCAGACCTACGAGAAATGCTAAAGTCGTGGAGCTGAAAAAGAATTCTACCAGATGCAAACTGAGAAGAAATGAAAAGCACTAGAAATGATATATTGGTGAAAGTAAAAGAGGATAGAATTTTCTTCTCTTAATTTCTTTAAAAACTAAATAACTTTTAAAATCAAACCTTGTAACATGGTATTGTGGAGTTCACAGTGTATATGAATGTGGTGTATATGACAACAGTAGCACGATGTGTGAGGTAGAGTAATTTGATGAAAATATATTGTTGCATGTTATGTGACACAGAACAATGTCCACACAGACTGAGATAGATCAAGGACGCATAGAACAGCCATGCACATGCAAAAAAGCAAGGAAATAACTAGAATGTCACTAAATGAGTTAAAATTGGAATTCTAATAAAATATTCTAATAATCTAAGAAGGCAGGACAGAAAGAACATAAGAACAACAAACAGGTGACATGGATAGAAAACAGCAAAATGCCTAAATCAATTAGTATCAATAATTTTATCAAATACCAATAGAGTAAATATTGGATAAGAAAACAAGATGTGAAATATATTAATGCCAAAAGATGGACTTTGATATGAAGACACAGATAGCTTGAAGTAAAATTACAGTTTAAAACATGTCTTGCAAACAGCACGACGAAGCCATATTGCTTGTATTATTATCAGACAAAATAGATTTCAAGATGAATATTACAAGAGATAATGATAAAAAGTAATTATGAAAAAAGTTCAATCCTAAAGGAAGACTTAAAGGTCACAACTGCACATGTACCTAATAGCAGAGTTTTGAAATGTATGAAACAGAAATTGGAAGAACTGAAGGGAAAAAAAAAGACAAATCCACAAAAAAGACAAAAGTTGGATATCTTAACACCCTGGATCAGTATTTGGAAGAAAACCAGACAAAAGGATTAATAAAGATATAGAAGGCTTGCAAAAAACTTTAAAATCCACCTTGACATTATCTAATTGCATTTCCACATTAGTTCGTGCAACAACAGCAGGATAAAGTCTTTTCAAGTAGACATGGACTATTCATCAAAAATGGACTGTAAAGTAAATGATAAAATACAAATGACTGAATACCTACAGAATAAAATCTCTGATAGCAAGAGAATTAAATCAGAAATCAGTAATAATAAGCTATGATGAAAAGCCACCAATGTTTGAATATTGAGCATCACACTTCTAAATAACTCATGGATCAAAGAAAAAAAACCAAGGGAATTTAGAAAACATTTAAAACTTAATGATAATTAAGGCACATCATATCAAAATGTGCGAGATACGCTTAAAGAAGCACTTATAGGAAATGTACAGAGTTAAGTGCTTATGTTAGAAAAGAAGAAAAATCTACTTTTTTTTCTTCTTATTACACTTGGGGGAGGGGGAGTAAAGACATGTTATATTCTATCTGTGTTTAGGTAAAACATTTCCTTGGTCCTGGCTGGCAGAGAAATTTACTTGGTGGCAAAAGACAGAATGGATGCTTCATAGAGATTTCTTCCTATTCCATGATTCTAAATCTATAGATATTTCCATGAATCTGCTGGGATCCGCTTTCCTCAGCTTTCATAGCAGAAGTTCTCAAAACCCCACCGCACTGTGACTCAGTCTTCACCAAGCTCCTGAGCCAGTCCTGGTAGGGCAAGAACGTTTACAAGTTTTATTGCACTAACAATGGAGATTAGAATTCAGCATTATCATCAATGGACACAGTGCCTGTTGGGCCAGGATGTTTCCTTGAATGTCCAGATAATCTCCAAGTCACTCTATTCCACGTTGCTCTTAAAGCTGGAACCTGTCCCATTTTTTTCCCTTGTTAGGATGGGGGTCCTAAATCCAGTCCACTGGCTGTATGTAGCAAGTATTTTTCTCTATAATGTATCATTTCTTCCTTAAAGGTAGGAAGATTAGAGCAAAAAGATGAAATTATTGTTGTAAATGTATAGAGAGAAAGATTGTGCAAAGACTGTGATTTATATCATGTCCCAGGGTATACAGACCTATTCTGGTCTCATTTTTCCCTTGCAGTTCTATAAATATCTATTGTATGCTTAAACAGTATTAACATATTTACACCTGGTAGCCACACAGGAATATTTCTACCATCTACCATCTACCATCTCTTTGACAAGTAGGAAGATGTTTCCTTTCTCACCAACCAGAGAAACCTGGGGCCCTTGAGCTTTCCTTCATGCACTTTTTTTCCTGGAAGAACTTTCTTGATTATTCAAGACATTCCATCCACTTTTTGCAAGGCCAGGGGGCCCATGGTAAGAGCACTGGCCTATCTATTAACATGTAAGAACATTTATATCTTCCAGGGCTCTAATTCTTGTAGGCTTACAACGGGCTCTTAACTCATACCTTCTTATAGAGCTTTACTTTCTTTGAAGGAGATCTAGGCTGCATGGCATCTTTTCTGGATTCTGCTGAGATGTAAAAGTGCTCAAGTACATGCCAACTGTCATGATTGCAATTAAAATTTAATCTCATCATTCTCACTTCACAAAATTTCTTCCATCAAAATACCCATTTCTATGAAGAAATACAGAAATATATTTACCCTCTGCTTGTCACACTACATGTTTTAAGTGTCAACCACACCATCCCCAAACCATTTTGGTAAGATATGTGGTGACAGCAAAGTCAGAGCTAAAGGTTTTCCTTATTAAAAATTGCTGATTGCTTTTCCTTTCAGTGCAGAAATGTGCACCTTAGACACAAAGCCTGGCAATTCAAATGTAATTAAAACACATCCATTACCTCGCAAGAATCCAGTGACACACAAAACTAGTTTAAATGGGCAAATAGACCCCGAAAGAAGCCTTTCAGACACCAATGGGAAGTAATTTCCTGTAATTATTTGATAGTGATCAGGGCCAAGAAAATTCCATGAAATAGCTTCTATTTCCATGATCAATAGGGTAATCTTCCTTGACACGTTAAAAGTAGCTGGTAATAGGTAAAAACAAGCCTTGACAGATGAGATCAGCAGTCTATGTTTTGAAAGTGTTTGTTGTATCATATTAAAAATTTTTTTTCTAGTCAGCTTCAAAAATCTGCTTTGAAGTGTGACACCAATCACTGCATGTCAAACTTAAGATCCTTCTTTACACCTAACTTTACATTGTAGGCACTGTTGCAATTATGGCTGTACTGCCTGCCACCATAGGTACCCAGGACCTTTGGGCCTCACAGCTCGCTTTACAGCTTGTGGCTTTTCTGACAATCTGGAAAGGTGGCTTTTCCTTTTTTTATTCTCCTCCCTTGGCTATGATGTGAAAAAGACTTGCAGCATGACCATATTTATTATGGGGCAGAAAATGCAAGACTGTTGGCTGATGATAAAAAAAAAAAAGAAAATACCTTTGTTAATGTCCCATATTGGGGGTGAAGTTAGAGGCAGGAAGCTGGTCATCAGACAAGTCTACAAATTAACGGATTAGTTGACAGCATTTAAATATTAGGAGTGTTTATCTAAAACTATAAGTTTCTGGATTCTCTTGAAAGATCAGAAGCTCTTGAAATAACAGACTTGGGTCCCAAGTGGTCCCATTCAGCTGAATCTTCCCTTCAGACTGGCTTTTCTCTAGGTAGCCTCTCCACCTCATCTGTTCTAACTCATTTATATTTCCTTCTAGGCTCTGTGGGAAGTTTTTAGAGATCCCTGGGTAATGCCTTTGCGCCTTAACAAAATAAAATAAAACCCCCCCAGTATCCTTCAGAAAGAGTAAAAAAAAAAATAGCTGGGTCTTATGAATAATAATATATCAATATGAGTGTGTTTAGCAGATTACTTTGACAATTTTACTTAGTATTAATCCTAGCTAGATTTAGGGGACTCATGACTTTAAGTCTTAAAAATTATAAATTTTGATGCTTTAAGTTCCCAGACATTCATTTCTTAATAAGAAGGTCTTATTTTCATTGAAATATCAATTTTCTACTAAATCTTGTCAAAGGAGTCAGAGATATGCCTGAATCATCTGGGGAAAACGCTTCAATGGGGCCAGATGATAATCTCAAAAAATGATCCTGGAAATCAAAAGGGTGCCCATATGCAACTGAATTTTAGTTCAGTGACAAAGCCACTCATCTTCATATCCCCAGGGGTACTTGTCTCTTTTGTCAGTGATCTCTGGCTATTTCTATAATAGGGGAAACATCAGTATCCCTTGATCTAACTTATCATTTGAGATGGATTTTCTAAGATACTCAGAGAGAGAAAGCAGTTTGAGTCTCCTACAAAATAATGACATTCTTATGCCTTATGGTTTTACACTGGGCTAGTTATACTCCATGCTACTCTAGTTGACAGTTTCATACTGAGGATTTTTATTACATTGCAATGTGCACATGTGCTTCCTAATCAGAAAAACATTAGTTTTACACGTGGCTCCATCACCTTTTAGCTGTGTGACCTTTGTCAACTTGCCTAAGCTCTCAGAACCTCAACCATAAAATAGGTATAGTATGGTTATTTCATACAGTTGGAAGTGTTACATAAGGTAATGTACATGGCAATAACTGACCCAGTGTCTGGCGTTCAGTAGTTATTCAATAAATATTAGTTTCTTCACTTGCCAACAACAACAACAACAAAAAGAGCTTCCATTCTTTGCTTTTCAGCATGTATTTTTGTCACATTTCTTTATACTGAAAATCAGCATTTCCACTTCTATTTTGGGGAAACTGCAGCTACAGTGTGTCTTATGAAGTATTTATTGATAAATTCTAGTTGCAAGAGAACTCAGCTCAAACTTTAAACAATGAAAGGAATGCAGTGACTCAGATGAAAACTTGAGCTGAGATTTGATCAAGGACCTAAATGACAAAATCAATGTCCAGTTTCTCTCCACATTTTTAGGACTGCTGCCTCATTACTGATACGTGTCTCAGCCAGGCTTTTACCCTCATAATCCACAAATTGCAATCATCCATTGCAGAGACTACATGTATTCTCATTCATAGTCACTAAAAATAGAAACTGTCATTTCCCCCATACCTCATTACATAAGTCCCCAAACTGAGTCTCATTGACCTGATTAGCTTGAGTTATGTCATATGGCCACGATGACTGGGGAATTGGGGTATGTTTATTAGTAGAGTCTAGTTGGGTTCACTCCCCTAGCTATACGTGTGGGAGTTTCTTACTTAAACATCATAGCTGGGAAATTTATTTTTTTTTATTTAAAAAATTTTTTTTAAATTTTTATTTTATATTAGAATATAGTTGATTTACAATGTTGTGTTAGTTTCAGGTGTACAGCAAAATGATTCAGTTATACATATACATATATCTATTTTTAAATTTTTTTCCCATTTAGGTTATTACAGAATATTGAGTAGAGTTCCCTGTGCTATACAGTAGGACCTTATTGATTATCTATTTTATGTATAGTAGTGTGTATATGTTAATCCCAAACTCCTACTTTATCCCCTTTGGTAACCATAAGTTTGTTTTCTAAGTCTGTTTCTGTTTTGTAAATAAGTTGATTCTTTAGATTCCACATATAAGTGATATCATATGATATTTGTCTTTGCCTGACTTACTTCACTTAGTATGCTAATCTCTGGGTCCATCCATGTTGCTGCAAATGGCATCATTTCATTCTTTTAAATGGCCGAGTAATATTCCATTGTATATTTGTACCACATCTTCTTTATCCATACATCTGTTGATGGACATTTAGGTTTCTTCCATGTCTTGGCTATTGGAAATAGTGCTGCAATGAATATTGGGGTGTATGTATCTTTTAGAATTATGGTTTTCTCTGGATATATGCCCAGGAGTGGGATTGCTGGATCATATGGTAGCTCTATTTTTAGTTTTTTAAAGAAACTCCATACTGTTCTCCAAAGTAGCTGTACCAATTAACATTCCCACCAACAGTGTAGGAGAGTTCCCTTTTCTCCACACCCTCTCCAGCATTTATTGTTTGTGGATTTTTTGATGATGACCATTCTGACCAGTGTGAGGTGACACCTCATTGTAGTTTTGATTCGCATTTCTCTAATAATTAGTGATGTTAAGCATCTTTTCATGTGCTTTTCGGCCATCTGTATGTCTTCTTTGGAGAAATGTCTATTCAGACCTTCTGCCCATTTTTTTTGATTGGGTTGTTTGTTTTTTATATTGAGCTGCATGAGCTGTTTGTGAATTTTGGAGATTAATCCCTTGTTGGTCGCATCATTTGCAAATATTTTTTTCCCATTCTGTGGGTTATCTTTTCTCTTTGTTTATGGTTTCCTTTGCTGTACAGAAGCTTTTGAGTTTAATTACGTCTAATTTGTTTATTTTTGTTTTTATTTTCATTACTCTAGGAGGTGGATCCAAAAGGTATTTCTGTGATTTATGTCGAAGAGTATTCTGCCCATGTTTTCCTCTAAGAGTTCTATAATTTAAGTCTTAAATCCATTTTGAGTTTACTTTTGTGTGTGGTGTTACAGAATGTTTTATTCTTTTACATGTAGCTGTCCAGTTTTCCCAGCACCACTTATTGAAGAGACTGTCTTTTCTTGCATATTCTTGCCTCCTTTGTTGTAGATTAATTGACGATAGGTGCTTGGGTTTGTCTCTGGGCTTTCTATCCTGTTCCATTGAGCTATATTTCTGTTGCTGTTCCTGTACCATACTGTTTTGATGACTGTAGCTTTGTAGTATAATCTGAAATCAGGGAGCCTAATTCCTCCAGCTCTGTTTTTTTCTCAAGATTGCTTTGGTTATTCGAGGTCTCTTGTGTTTCCATACAAATTATTTAAGTTTCTAATACGAAGATGAAAGAGAAAAATACTGAGGACACTAACAACAATGGCCACCAGGCCAGAATGCATTCACCATTCAAACCCAATGTAAACATGCACTTCGTTTATGATCCTGTATATTCTCCAGCTACCTGCTGATTTTTCCAGAACATGAATAATGCCTCCTTGATCAGAGCTCCCAGAGATCTCTCTCTTTTCTACCTGGTAAACTCTTCCTCACTTTTCAACAGAGGGAGGTCTCAAGGAGCCATAGCCAGTGGGATTCAGAACTGTATTATAAACTGTGAAATTAAAATCCTGGGTTCAGTAGATCTGCTTCCCACCAGCTGTAGGATCATTCATCTAATGCTAGAGGACACAGTGCTATCTGTTCCACACTGAGAATAAAACATACTTAAGTGTGTGCTTGGCATATAATAAATTAATCTAATAAATTAAATAATGGCTCTTCTTGTAATAATGAGACCAATATTAGAGGATATGTCTATAAAACATTTCCCAACTTCTCCCAGGCAAGCCTCTGTCTCAAATCTTCTCCTTTGTCCATCAGATGAGCACACAAAGATAAATGCACACAATGTGAGAAGTGACATATACTTGCCACTTCCCCAGGATAAAATTGTAAACCCCTAAAAAAGAAACTGTAAACCCCTGACAGCAGGAAGTTATCTATTTTTACATCTATCTGACCACTTAACATATTAATTTGTATAAAAAACTGCCTGCAAGCCAACATTTATTATAGAATATATCATAAACCCAGGTTTAGGTGATGTTAGACATTAATGAAATAACATCATCAAGATGCTCTGGGTGCTTTCCACTTAATGGAAGGGCCAATGAAAATATAGGAACATGCAAAGGAAAGTGAGTCTGTTAGCACTATAGGATTACCTCAGGGAGGGAAATCATTGAGGCTGAAGCAGAGTAGGTATCTTCACCCAAAGTAGAATTAGACCAGCTCTGAGATGGGCCTGTCTAGATGCATTGGGAAAATAGCTCTTTCTTTTTTTTTCTCCTCTAGCTTTATTGAGGTATAATTTACAAACAAAAATTGTAAGTATTTAAGGTGTACAATGTAATTATATATATATATACACATTGTGAAATTATTACTATAATCAAGTTAATTAATATATCTGTCACCTCACATTGTTACCATATTTTTTGTGTGTAGTAAGAATACTTGAGAGCTACTCTCTTAGTAAATGTCAAGTATCAGATAGAGTATTATTAACTATAGTCACCATGCCACCATACCTTAGATCTCTAGAACTCATTCATCCTCCATAAATAAACCTTTATGCCCTTTGACCAACATCTCTCCATTTTCCCCACCCTCTTGTCCCTGACAACTACCATTCTACTCTCTGTTTTATGAATTTGATTTTTTAAGATTCCACATGTCAGTGAGATTATGCCCATTCTAAAGGAAGAAGCCTGTTTGTAGTAACAGGAAAACTTGCAAATGTGCTGGTATTTCTGCCCAGAGAGAAAGAAAAGGCAGGTGAGTGGAGACTAGAAATATTAAGGCAAAGGGTGACAGCCAGAGAAATATAATGTGCAGGGAAATTGGAAAGGACCGCTGAGCGGGCTACAGAGGATAACAGGTTTTAACCGTTAAAATTATGACCAGTGCCTCCTCTTCTGAGTTTCATTGGCCTTTTATATATTTTTCTTTCCAGTAGTTTTCTTTCATCGACATAACTTCAAATCAATGTGATTATTTTTCTTCTTTCACCTCACAGACCAGACTTCCCCTTGTGGCATCATTTCCTGCTGCTGAAAAATGAAAACATACACACACATACAGACACATTTTTACATTTTTTGATTTGACAATAACATTGCTTCCAATTTCTCCAATACTGCTATCTTAGCATCTGTAAGCATTTGGCATCGTCATTTTCATAAAAAGCACAGTTCACATCCTTCTAAATTATGCAGAGGTTATCGAGGTATAACAATACTACATCTGCTTTGATTCTAATACATTCCAAACTAAGAGTGTTAAATCCAAAATGTCTCTCTTCAGTAGCCCACGCCAGGTCTAGAGGAAACACTCATTGTTTTAATTCTCTTGACTACTTCCCAGATCCCTCACAAGCAAGTGGATTTGAATGAAAAGAGAAGATGAAAGGAACACTGTTTAGCCATGGAATAATGCTGAGACAAGAGGCTGGGTTAGCAAGATATGGAAATGGGAAGTTGGCAGAAGGAATGACACCTTGAGTTGAAAATTTTCAGAATGTTTCCATGTTATAGATACACTTTTTTCAGGGCCCTGTGAGTACCTTGAATTTACAGACACTTAATATAATTTTTTCTCCCTGCCAATGGTTCTGAGGAAGACTCTTCAATGTTCTCCACTGGTCCACTCCATAAACCATGAACTACCTTCTTCCTACGAGTACTTAAGGGACATTTTAGATTAGGAGAGAGTTCCTATAAAGCCAAGTATTGTGATTTTTTTGTAGGGCTTTGGCTTTTTATTTTTAACATCAGATGTGTTTCTTATAAATTATTTACCTTCATCTTTTAACTTTATTTTGGGCACCTAACCCTTAAGAGAATTGTCTTAGGGATAAATAATCCTTAAGAGAAAGAAATGAAGCCATCACAAAACTGGAACTGAGGATATAAGTATTTTCTGACC
The DNA here is from genome assembly GCF_005190385.1 of Monodon monoceros. Taxonomy (NCBI): domain Eukaryota; kingdom Metazoa; phylum Chordata; class Mammalia; order Artiodactyla; family Monodontidae; genus Monodon; species Monodon monoceros. The sequence continues at coordinate 97,046,964 of NW_021703768.1, forward strand.
AGCTTTGCTACATTAATTTACAAAATATTTCAGGACAAATCACATTGCTTTGCTAAATCTCAGCATGAATAAAACAATTGGAATTGAACCAGATGAAAAGTAGTCCTTTTGTATTCTTGGCCTAGTCATTGCCACATACTTTAATCTCTACAATAAAATCCTGAGTGATATATTTTAGCAAATGAAGAAACTGAGGCTGAAACAGGCTGAGTGGTATGCTTAAGTTCATTCAAGACTAAAGAGTGTGGCAAGGATTTGAAGTGAGTGCCCTCTGGCTCCACAAACCATGGCACTTGTGCTAGGCTGCAGTTATCAGCCCTTAGATGGGAGAGGAGATAGCTATCTAGATTCTATCACTATACTCAGGTAAAGATTCTTGTCTCCCAAAAGAGAAGTTCAAAAACTTAAAAAAAAAAAAAAAAAGCATTTATTGAATGCTTGTTTTGTGCCAATTGAAGGAACTATAGATAAAATGTATCTATTTCTTAAAAGAGAGAGAAAAAGGTAATACTTCATTGCATTTGAGGAACATAAGAGCATGGATTGCAGAAGGCAAAAGTAAATGTAAAGGTAATTACAATGCAACATGTTGAATAATCGGATATTAGGAGCACCCTTGTCCCTCTATCTTATATTATGGTAATTGGCATTAAAATTACCTTGAGAAAAGAGACCTTCTCTTACTCAAATATTGCATTTTCTATAGAACCTAGTGTTTGAATGAGCATTCCTCATGTTGTTAAAGGAAAAGTCAAATTGCTGAAATAGCTGCTATGTAGTTGACTATATCAACCACACGGCAAAGATATAAAGTTAGTTAATTTTTAAAATGTTTACTCTAGATATTAAAAGTGAGCTAAAGCAAGAATCTCTGTGGGAAAAGACATATATGTGGTATACAAGCCTTGCAGAACGTCCACGGCTGGACATCCAAAGCCATAGGGGCCACTTCATTTATTTTACAATTAGTAAAGGGCCCGGGAGTTTCGGAGGAAGTGGAAAAGGGCCTATGAGAATATATTCAAGTAAGGTAGACAGGAGCCAGGTGAAAGGCAATTCAGGCAAAGGTCGAAAGGAAGGATATTTTGATTATAATTAACAAGAATCAATGGACTATTAAACGGTAGAAGTAGCACTTGTGAATAAGGAAGGTAAGCATTCAAAACCTATGAGAAATTTGGAAATAACTTTTTATTGATAGCCAAAAATATTCCCATCAAGAGAGTACTCATGTTAAGCTAAGTTGTTTAAAACAATTCATCGTTTGAGTGGAAGAGGATGAGAATGTCAGGTCTCATTGAGAGCATCCTTGTGTAGGTTATTTAGCTAGAAGTAAGTGCCTGATAGTACTACAGAAAGAGATGCTATTTCTGCAAGGGATAATAGCAATATTTTATTGAAGTGCTAGTCAAGCCATCTATATTAAAGGACTATTTTTTAAGATTTCTAATTCATCATAGGTCAATGTAAAAGCCAATAAAAAATAGAAAAAGTGAAAAAGACATATAAAATATAAGCTTAATTTTCTCCTCATAATGATGAAAATTAGGTATGTGATCACACATAGATACAAGGGAGTCTTGGAAATATAATTACTGACTGGACATTCACCTCCCAACAGTAACTCTGTTATAGAAGAGGAAGCATGAGCTTTGGTGGACAGCCAGTTCACTGCATTGCCTCATCAAAAACTAATCAGTGTCTTGGCTTCAGTCCATCTTTTGTTATAAGAGTAATGACAACAATTCTCATAATGACAGAAAAAAAGTCAATATTTATTGAGAATATCCTGTATACCAAGCATAAAGCTAAGGGTTTTTTAGTCATGATTTTATTTTAAATAAATAAATAAACTGGCATTTCAGTTATTAGTAAGGATTTATCAAAAGTATTGGGGTCTAGTTGACTCTGAGTGAGGTAATAAAAGAAATTTCTAGACTTTTATGGCTAAAGGCTGGATTTTAGAAGAAAACCACTCATGAAAGAGCATGTGTATATCCTCCCCTTGTTTAATTGCTTCCAACGGTGAATTTATCAATAGGGAAACAGGATTTCAAACATATGCCAAAAGTTTGTGGAGGGAGATTCTCTGGCTTGTATAGAATTGGGGATTGATGAGAGAATGAGTTAAAGCAGTGCTATTTTTCTTTCCACTTTGGCAGGGAAATATATAAGACAATGAGAAGTCTCTCCTCATATGTTTTGACATACTTTCTCTATGATCATTTATCAACATCCCAGGCTGGATAGGGCATAAGGAAAATTTCCATAATTAACACATCAAAAAGTCATTTGATCTGACTGGGAAAATAATGTCACATGGTTTCCAAGGAGAATCTTTAGATATCTTCCCAAGCATTGCCATTTTCCCTTTCCTCCTTAAAAAAATACTTTAACTTGGAATATTCTTAATTTGACATTACAAAAAAGAAATGTGTCTGAAATGAAATGGGAACTGGAAAAGTAGAAAATAAAATGAGTGAACTTAGTTTTCCCTGTACTGTCTTATCATTCTGACCTATAGGCCCAGAGCTATATTTTAGCTGCATTGATGTGTCAACAAAAGCATTTGAGGAGGCATTCTGCTTCCCTGTTGTTGTTTCCGTTTTAACAGAAAGAAAAATCCAGATAATCTACAAAATCATAACTTTTCTCTGAGACCATCAGAGAGTAGAGGTCATAGGACACTCCACTCCAGGAACCAAATTAAATAAGGTGACATCAGGGCACTGCTGAAGTGTGATGCATTGAAGTTAAATATAGCAACAACAACAAAAAAACCCACAAACTCAGTTTAATTATTGACCTGATTGACTTATTGACTTAGAGACAATATCAAACAATCTAACACAAGAATAATTGAAGCCCTAAAGGAACAAGAGAGAGAAAACAGGCAGAATAAATGTTTAAAGAGATAATGGCAGAGAATTTTTATAATTTTTTTTATAAATTTAAACAACACTTTCCACAAGATTCTGCATTCTCACACCTAGGCATACCTAAGAGAAACCAAAAAGTATTCCCACCCACAGACAAATACCTGAATATTTATGACAGCTTTATTCACAACATCCACAAACTAGAAACAACCAAAATGTCAATTAACTGGTAAACAGATACACAAATTGTGTTATATCCATATAGTGGAATGATCCTCAGGAGCAAACTATTGATACATGCAGCACAATATTTGAATCTCAAAAGCATTATGCTGAGTTAAAGAAACTAGATACAAAAACCTACATGATTCCATTCACATGACATTCTGGAAAACACAATACTATACTGTCAGTATACAGTTGGATCACTGGCTACCAGGGGCTGAGTGAGACGAGGGGGAATTGTCTACAAAGGGTTATAAGGAAACTTTTTGGGGTGATGGAAATATTCTAAATCTTCCTTGTGGTGCAGAAACATGTCTATTTGGCAAGTCTCACTGAACTATATAATAAAAAATATGAATTTTATTATAAGTAAATGATACCTCAGTAAACCTGATTTAAATAATTTGGGAGAAATTAAGGACAGCATGGAAGTCCTAGATGGAAATATTTTGATAGAATAAGGTCTCACCAGTACAATTCTTCTCCTAAAATTGTGAGGAAGTCTTTCTGCTTAATTAAGGGAACTTCCTGGATTTATTAGTTCACTGGTATCTTTGAAAACAGGCAAAGCAGGATATTGTCTACTACTTCAGAGAATACAGTTTTTGAAGAGCTGTTAATGAACTAGAAATAATAAGGTGACAGACTTGTAGGAAGAACCCAGAGTGTGATAACACATCTTACTTACAGTACTGTGTCTTTAAAATGGCTCTAAGACCTTTAACTTTTTTTAAATGGTCCTCTGGGAATCTTTTGAAAGACAAACTTTCAAGTTATATTGAGTCACCTCAATTGATTGTAAAGAAAATAGGAAGTTAAAGCTGAGAGGAAAGTGGATTACTTTACCTCTTAAAGACATGTTTTTGGATAAAAGTTCTTAAAAGAAGCTTTGTACCTTCTTACTCAGAATTTCACTTTATAAATCTAAAATAAGGGAAAAAAATTTAAAATGCATGAGAATGTTTATAAATATTAATTTAATAGTAAAAAGTTTGAAATATCGTAAATTTTTTTAATGTACAAACAGAAATTATAATATTATGAAAATTTTGAATAACATCAATGAATTGTGTTGCTCTCTTTAAAATCATTAAGAAGGCTGTACGTTAACATGTAAATGCTTAAGATTATAGTATCGATACATATGCAGAAGAACACAAAGTTAGATGTGAAATGTGATTATGTCAAAAACAATCAAAACTACATTCATAAAAAATATGAAGGAACTTTTAAATTAAATAACGTTGGTCATTCTAGGACTGATAGTTAATGGATGTGTCCTTTTCTTTATTTCACTTACTTTTGCATGGTACTAATTAATGTTAATTTTGCATGAAAAATGTTTTTTGAAAATCTCATACTTTCAGTATTTTGTCCCCAAAGAAGTCCAGGAGAGCTTAGATCATATGTTAAGTCATAGATCTGGGATGAAAGCTCTCTTCTTGTCTGAGAAGCAAGGTTAGATCTCAGTGAGAAAAGATAACTGTGGTAGAGAGGGCAATTCAAAGAGAAAGATCCCTCAGTTGACTTTAACTGGTAAGCTTTTGTTCTTGTTGCAGGCTGTGATACAATGCATATTAGACAACCATCAGTTATTTGAGGGTCTCTAAGAAAACCATAATGTTTAACTATTTATACTAGGTAATTGATCTAAAATAAAAGGCAAGAGATAATGAGATGATTTGTATTAAGAGTAGGATAAAAGCAGTCATCATTTATATAATAGATTGAAAAAATATACCTTGATGACTAAATGCCTAAAAATGTAAAGCATGTTCATAAATATAATCCAGTGTGTAGGCAGTAGATGCTGTAGGTAATCTTACCATTCCCAGATACTTCTTGTGGCTAAAACAGAAATTAAGCAACATAACCTAGAACCTAAGCTTAAACTCTATGGTATTAAAAAATACCCTAAAGGCCAAATACCTGGTTTAATTCCACAATGAGAGTGCCATAAGCTTATTACTCAGATAAGACTCTCTTGGATTATCTATGTGATCTACCAAAATAGAGCTCTGCAAATCTGCTGTGATTGATAGTTGTGGTTAAGTTTACAACTGGCTCATAGATATTCACTGTTTTGCTTTTTTCTACAAGTTTCCAAGCCTTATCTGAAAGAGCATACTCTTTATTTTGTTGAATTTGCTCACTTATTCGCCAAACTGTAATATGGAGTTCCTGAGAAAACTGCCATCTTCTTAGATAACCTCTCTTCTCTCAACCACACGGAGTCTGGGCACCTGAATCATGTCGAGACATTCATTGTGGTCCATCTTGTTGAACATGGCCCTTCATTTGGCATGGGGCACATGTGAGCCAATCGCAGCTTTTCTCCATGATATTTTGAATAAGCTAACAATAGAATCCCATTTCCCTCATGTGGCAAAGGTGAGAAGATGAAAACCTTGGAGCTGCCCATGGCTGCCCCTGTTCTGGAGGCGTGGAAAAGGTGGCTTGGATGAAGCCGACTCACAGATAAGATACAGAGAGCACTCAGAGGACCTTCCAGTCCCTGGTTTCAGTTCTCTCTCAGATCTGCTCTACCTGATCTTGCCTAGATTGATTTCTTGGGTCAATAACCTCTTTTATTTGGTCCAAGCATATTTAAATTTGATTAATGTTACCAAATATTATCCATCACATCTTAGCTTATGCAGAAATAGTTATACTTACCTATGATTGGGAGGTAATAATATGAACGAAATAAAGGGTCAAGAAAATCAACTAGACAATAAATAGGTAGAAAAACTAAATAATGTATTCATATAGGGTAACAGTGAAAATGATAGAAAAAGAAAGAGTGTTGAGTGAGGCTGCAGAATAATAATATTAACTGTAAAAAGAAAAACAGAAATGGTTATAGTTTATTGTGTGCCAGGTACTGAACGATGGCCTGGACATATCTGGATAAACCTTTGTAAATTATTACCTTAGTGAACCTTTTAGTAAACCTCTGAGATGGGAATCACTATTTTCATTTTACAAATGGGGAGTCTAGGTGAGGTGACTGCACTTACTTCAGACCATCTAGTAAATGCAGGCCAGAATTTGAACTAAGATCTGTCTGATTCCAAGTCTATATTAAGCCTTGAGTACCAGACAAAGCAGATTACCTTTGTTCTGTAGGCAGTAGAGGATGACTAAATTTGTGTGTGTGTGTGTGTGTGTGTGTGTGGGAAGCTCAAGCAATGGTCCCTGTGTTAGATGATACTTGAAAATGTTTATAAGTAAAATTACAGGTCTGTGAGTGTCAGAAAACTTCCCACTCTGTAAAATACAGGGTCAGATCTTGTATGTATAGTTCACTATTCCCCAGGAAATGTATATGATAAGAACTCTGATTGTGAAAGTAAATGTATCAGATTTCTTACCTGTTCAACCATTACAGCAGCAAGATCATCATTTATAGAAAGGATGAACACTATAATAGAACACTAAGAACACTAATTAAAACTAACGTAGAACATAGAACACTAATTAAAAAAGGCAAGGCCCCCTGAAACAGATCCAGTGATGCTATCCTACTCAGCTTGGAATCACATGTCATCGTTGAGTTGATTGAAAGTACTGCTTGTCCCTGTCCTCCCATTTGTCTAGAAAAACACTTCTTTGTGCAGACTACATCTCATTACTCCTCATTTCTTCCCCCTTGCTTGTATTTTGAAATCATCAGAAGATAAGGAATTGATTAATACTTTATCAGAGTCCTTGTGAAGATAACACATCTTTACTATCTGTTTGATTTTTCTCTATTTCCCCCCAAAGGAGTGTAACATGAAAAAAGAACAAAGAGGAGTTCAACTTAGAATCTTTAGCATAAGCTATGACTGAAGAAATTATGTAATTTCAACATACACTTCTTAAACATCTAGCGTACAGTAGGCATTGTGTTAAATTTTAGGACACATGGGGTTATCAACCTCATTGAGCTTTCAGGTTGGTAAGGGGCAAGTCCAGTTTACATGAGATCAATCAATGGATTAAGACAAAGGATAGTTTTATGCAGTAAGTCAAGAATGCAACATTTTATTCAGATCACCTGAATTAAAGCCGGCTTAGAGCCTAAGGCATCACTAAGTTCCTCGGAGGAGTCAGCGACAGAAACAGTAGATTTTCTAATTATCATTGAAAGGTGGTTATAATCCACACTGCCCCTGTGTGACACTTCTTCATCCACAGTGAGGATCTGGTTTCACTCTGGGCTATTCATATATCAGCAGACCATCAGATGGCTTCCCTAGTTCTGGGGATCCTGTCAGAGCTAAGGGCATCGAATGGTAATTTTTCTGTTCTCCAGCTCCAAGGAGGCACACACAAAGCCAAAATACAACCTCAAATGAATTTAAAGGCAGGAGTTTTTCCCTAGAAAAGGAAAGAGGAAGAACTCGGTGGGGGGCTGACTGATGTAGTATTCAAAGCAACTTGATAGTGACTCAACATTTGGATTAAATAGATAAATATCTTTGTTCACAGTAATGAGTTTATGACTGTTGTAGTCAAACCTTGTGTATAGATGCAGGGATGTTTCTAGAAGTTCTTTACAGTAGGGATTTAGGGATGGCAATCTGGTTTTGAATGGAATAAAAGGGGGTATTATTTCAATAAAATTTGTTTAACACTTCCTATAAGTTTTTGAAAAAAATATTGTTCTTCATATTAAGCAATGGGAGGACAGGTCTCGAGCTTGGGAGGTTACTTTGTACCCTAATGGGGCCAGTGCCGCAGCCCACGATGCCTTCTTCCACCAGCCACTCCTTGGTCCTCTCACTTAGTGACATTATTGGCTATTTTAGAATGTCTGACAAAGTCTGGGTTCATCCAAGTTTAACACAACTGATTTCTGGTTTGTAGCTTTACTTTTCAGTCAGTTTTCAATGATCTTATCTACTGGACATCAAACAAACATTCTAACTGAAATTTTCACAGAAATAACAGAATTGGACAATTGTGACATTAGGTAATCATAGCCCAAAGCTACATTGTTACATCAAGAATAAGCAACTATATTAAAACCAAATATGCAATTTAATCATTGTAAAAATCAAAGCAAGTCATGGCAACTATTTCAGAACTTATCTAGAAATCTATTAGTGGAAATTATAAATATTGAAATATGGCATTTTATAGGTATAAATGAATTTTAGCAAATTAATTTGGCATCTCTACAGTAAACTCTGTACACATTGAAAATACTGCTCCTAAAATTATCAAGGAATAACTTGTCATTTAGGCAATGAAAAGAGCTAATTTTACTGAGTGTGTACTGCAGACAAATTTTTTTTTTTTTTTTTGCGGTACGCGGGCCTCTCACTGTTGTGGCCTCTCCCGTTGTGGAGCACAGGCTCCAGACACACAGGCTCAGCGGCCATGGGTCACGGGCCCAGCCGCTCCACGGCATGTGGGATCCTCCCGGACCGGGGCACGAACCCGCGTCCCCTGCATCGGCAGGCGGACTCTAAACCACTGCGCCACCAGGGAAGCCCTGCAGACAAATTTTTAACAAAAGCTCATATTTACTGAGTGCTTACCATGTGCCCAGCACTATAGACTAGCATTTCATAATTTTCTCATTATCCAATATTTTGATAAGAAAATTGAAATACAGATAGCTTAAGCAACTTGACCAGGGTAATATATAAGAACTGAAGCCATAATTTAAACTTGGTCAGTCTGATTCCAGAATATTTGCTTATAACCCTTATCCTAAATGGAGAAAGAAACAATGTGATTTTTTTCAGAATGATGTGTTAATCAAATTGCATTTAACAAAGAAACTCATAATCATATTATCATTTTGCCTGTATTTTTCAGCTTTAGCCATTGGGAGCTCTTTCAGTAGGGTCCTGTGTGATCAGCCCCATCTTTGACATACTCTCCTCTTTGTGATTTTGTTTTGAGTGCTTCCTTACTGTCTGGCATTATAAGGTGCCCCAGGTTCATGTCAGGTTCATCTCCTGCCCCAGTGTTAAAATCATCCCTTTCTTCTAGGAGCCGTGGTTCTTTTATTGTAGTGTGGTATTAAAACCAAGATCTGGGTAGTAGCTGTGACAGGTGTCATTGCCATAGCCTTTCTCAGCAGACAAAGCAAGAAATATCTGTGTGTATACTAACCTTAGCCAGGTGATCAATATCAGCATCAACAGTAAAAAAATCACATTGATGGCATGTACCTTTGTCATGATGTGATGGGAATGGCCCTTTATCTCTGTGGCCTTTCTCCCCAAAACCCATAACCCCAGTCTAATCATGAGAAAAACATCAGATAATACCCAGTTGAGGGATATTCTGAAAAATATGTAATTAGTACTTCTCAAAATTGACAAGGTCATTAAAAACAAGGCAAATCTGAGAAATTGTTACAGTTTAGAGGAGCTTAAGGAGACAGGATGACCAAGTGCTATCTGGTATCTTGGATAAAGGACATTAGGTAAAAGGAAGAAAATATGAGTAAAGTATGGAGTTTAGTTAATAATAATAATATATATTAGCTCATTAATTTTGATCAATGCACTGTACTTATGTAAGATGCTAACTATAGGGGAAAACAGGAGGGTAGTATTTGAGAACTCTACTTTCTTCAACTTTTCTGCAAATCTAAAACTATTCTAATATCAAAAGTGTATTTTAAAAAAGGAACATAAAAATGAAGAACAACATTTAAAGAAGCATAACTCTAGCACAGATTAACTTCTTACAAACGAAATAATTATGAATCAAAGTGGTGATGAGAAATTTCTTGGAAAGAGTAACTCTTTAAGATTCTAACTCAGAATTTGAGGAAAAATAGACATGAGCAAATTGGTGGCAAGAAGTTTTTCCACATTGGAGATTAGTTTTGAGAAATGGATTGGATGAAATTTTTTAAATTCACTAATAGTCAACATATATGAAAAAGACATCAAATGTAATGACCAGCTCTATTTTCAGGACTGTAAAAATATTTGAAGTGTGTAATTGGCAAATAAGATTTAGAGAAATCTAAGCTTCACAGGTTTCTGGAAAAAGATGATAGCGCTTTTCAGAGAAGATGTTAATGGATCAGCTGAACTCTGTTGGTACACTATAGTAAGTACCTTGAAAAGGCCAAGCATTGTGAGATTAGTTAAGGTGATTTTACTTCTCATTTTCTGGAGACTTCACTGAGTTCTAAGTAGAAAACTTATTCAAAGGTGCTAACTTTTACATACCTTTAAAAACAAGGCCTTTTATAAAAACCCAAAGAATTTTTTCCCTTCTGGTAGTCATTATGATTCATATTCCTTTCTTCATCAATAGATGAATTCATGGGATATTTTATTTTCCTTCTTCATTAGGCAGAGATTGTCTGAAGTATTTCTGCTGGCAGACAATGAGAATTTGGTGGTGCCTCTTAAACTTGGATTTGCATCCTACAGATAAGCAATTGGTCTTACACATTTCAACTGAGCAACCTTCTCCCCATTAATTACAATTTTAGTATCAATTTCCTCAGAGTGAAAAAGGAGGGGCATAAGAAGTACTAAGTTGACACATATGCCTTCTTGAAAATTTCTCTTTTCACGACTGTTTGAAGTCCCAACTTTATGACAGTTGTGATTCTAAAAGAATCAGCACAAAGTGACAGTAATCCTTTTCATAAAAGAACTAAAAATAGAACTACCATATGACCCAGCAATCCCACTACTGGGCATATACCCTGAGAAAACCATAATTCAAAACGGGTCATGTACTACAATGTACATTGCAGCTCTATTTACAATAGCCAGGACACGGAAGCAACCTAAGTGTCCATCGACAGATGAATGGATAAAGAAGATGTGGCACATATATACAATGGAATATTACTCATCCATAAAAAGAAACGAAACTGAGTTATTTGTAGTGAGGTGGATGGACCTAGAGTCTGTCATACAGAGTGAAGTTAAGTCAGAAAGAGAAAAATAAATACCATATGCTAACTCATATATATGGAATCTAAAAAAATGGTACTGATGAACCTAGTGGCAGGGCAGGAATAAAGTCACAGACATAGAGAATGGACTTGAGGACACAGGGAGGGGGAAGGGTTAGCTGGGACGAAGTTAGAGTAGCATTGACATATATACACTACCAAATGTAAAATAGATGGCTAGTGGGAAGCAGCCGCATAGCACAGGGAGATCAGCTCGGTGCTTTGTGACCACCTACAGGGGTGGGATAGGGAGGGTGGGAGGGAGACGCAAGAGGGAGGGGATATGGGGATATATGTATGCATATAGCTGATTCACTTTGTTGTACAACAGAAACTAACACAGCATTGTGAAGCAATTATACCCCAATAAAGATGTATTAAAAAATAATGAGGGTTTGCTAACTTTTGGGAAAAGTCCTACAATGTATGAAAATATTAAATTCCAGCAAGGGGTCACATCCTACCTCCAGTTGATTATAAGACAGGCAGAGCTTATTCTGGATGGAGAGGATTTTGGCAGCCACTGCAGCCAAACCCTTAAAATGGCCACTAAACTTCCATCTCCTAGTTGCTAATTTTTACACAGATTTTTGCTTAAATATAGCATCATGAATGCACAGCTGCAGAGGATGTGCAAAACAGCCAAAATTGTACACACTGCAATCTGTGAGGGATTTTTTTTTCCTTTCTTTTTATGTCTGGGGCGTTGTTTCAAACAATCATGTGGATGCTGTCTTTGGCAACCGGCCATGTTTCTCACACATTCATAAAGCAATTGGAATGGGGCAGTACCTGGCCACTGTTCACAGAGAGGCAGATAATATGAAACAGCTGCTCTTCTGTTGAAATCCTTATCGAGTGTCAGGCTGAGATATGAGTGGGTAATGGTCTGAGGATCATCAACGAATAATGACAAAGTGGGTTTTCAAAGAAGTGATCGGAGCTTCCTCTTGCACGTTCGCACAGGAGCTGCCTCTGGGGAGCTCAGGAAGAACCTTACATGTCAGCTGGGGTTGCTGTCACATTGACTTTGGCACAAAATAGAACAGCCATATCCTTGTTCAGCAGGATATTCTACAGTGACTTTAGGGAGTTTATAGTTCCTAAGGAGTATAGTTTATAGGATATGTATGACTGGAAACAGAGAAATCAGAATTTCCAGAGATTCATGGACCTGTGTAGTAAATACTCACTTTCCTGAAGATAAAAATTATTAACTATATCACTTGGTGGCAGTTTGTATGTGTGCATGTGCATGCATGTGTGTATGTGTGACACATACCATTCTATCTGTGGCATATTTAGCAAATAATTTAGTAAACATTCATTGTACACCATCTCCATATATATTAGGCAGTGAACCAGAAAAGGAGCTACAAAAAGAATAAAGCATGGCCATGCCTGCCCATATGGAATGTATTTTAATGAGGGAGACAGAGTTTCACATAGCAATGTGAAAAAGTTATAAGAGAAGTATGAACACAGTTTATTCTTCCTTTTAAACTCCCAGAGTACCCACATTGCTCAGGAGATAGAAGAATGAAATAGCTTCAGAGAAAATAGCACTTCAGCTGTTTCTTAAAGGATCAGTAGGTCACCAAGTTGAGCAGTTTGAGTAGAAGGAGAAGTGTGGTAGAAGATTTGGGGAGAGTGCTTCGAGGTCAGTAACATTACCTGCAAAGGAGGGGACAAAACCACAAAGAATGTTATTTGAGAATAGTAGGTTTGGAGCAAAAAGTGAGTATGAAGCAGAAAGAAGCTGAGATTTGAGAGGGGGATTGCCAACAGATTTTGAGTATTTGTACTGAAAGGTTTGGATTTAACTACTGTCAGCCAGCCTGGCCCTGTGTGTTCCTATGTAAATAATTCCCCAAATAAGCTCTGTTGAAAAATAAAAAGTTTTAGTGGAGAATGCATTAGTAGAACTGTGACGTATGTCCCCATCTTAGAGATTCACAATACATATTAGGAAATAAAAACCTTGAAGGAGACTTACAATAAATAAAGCAGTTTATCTAGGCAAGAGGAGCCAATCAAAAGATTTGAAGGAAGCGTGCTAATAAGGCTTATTTTTAGGAGCGAATTCTACCAGCATTGTGGAAAATGAACTAAAGTCAGGAAGCCTGAGAGAAGGGAGCAATATTAATGAGTCCATAGAACAGTGATAAGACTCTGGGAAGAAGTGACAATAGGGATGGGAAGCACTGGAAATATTTCTCAGGAAATGTAGGATCTTCTCAATGAGAATGAAGGCGGATGTAGATACAATACCATGTTTTCCGTTGGACCACAATAAGTTTGTAGAAGTAGTGTATTGCCTGATTGATTGTGGTAAAATGAGCCATCAAATTGAATATCTCTATGTTTCACACTGGGCTTGACATTTTAAAAATCTTATCTCATTTTTTCTTCAACAACAACCCCAGAGATTCTATGATGATAGCATTGGGATCTAGAACACACATTGGAGAAGAACTTGCCGCTAAAATGGGCACCTCATTGCAGATGCAGATCGTGGCCCCTACCCTGCTTTGGGTAAGAGAGTCTTTTAACCCTTATGTGGCCATGCTTTAAAGACTAGAAAGTTTGCTAACAGCAATGGGGAAAGATAGATGTTAGCAAATACAGTTTGTAGTCAAATGTTTGCAATGCTGCCCTATTTTCAAAAAGGCCATTCATCTAGTAGACTCAGTTCTTCACAACTTTTCCAAAACTCAGGATGAAGAATGGAGTCTTTTTAACAGCCAAACCTGGTGACATAAAGGTCTTGTGCAAGTGTTTGTGCATCTAACTTAATGGACAATATTTTGGATTTTCACCAATGCCCTAATTTCGTTCATTTCAGACCTGATCATTAAGTAAGTTGTAATCTAGTTCCTCAGACTTTGGTGATGGAATGCACAGTCAGAGATGAGCAGTAAAGTGCAGCTACCAGAGCTCGCACAGGGAGAGAAAAAAGTAATAAACACAGAGGGAGGGAGAGGCCGCCTGGGGATACCTAGGAGAAAGGATAACCATTTCTGGAAGAAAAAAATATTTGAAGAAAAGAGCACATGCTAAGTAGCAAATTTAGGAAGGGAAGACACAAATAGCATGGTAAGAGTAAAGTGTCAAGGGCACTCTTTTATGTGTCTGTTTATTTCATGAAATGTATTAGGTGCCTTCTAGGTGCCAGCCTCTGTGCTTATGTCTGGGTGAACTGAAATATACGAGACATAAAACATGTAGGTGAAGATGCTGATCTGATATTCCCTACTGAGCCTCTGCTGTAAAGACTTAAAAGGTAGCCTTTCCTTCTCACCAAGGAATTCTCTCCAACACCACACTTGAGGGGCTGCCGAAAAGAGAGTGAGGATCCCAGTGTACTGTATCTGAGTGTTGCCACAACTGTAGAGCATAACGGGGATCAGATTGCCCTATAGTTTAGGATGTGCTGGAGCCTAGACTCATTCTTGTTGGATATCTGCCATAGTATGCAGTGATTGCTGGTGATTTCTGATAGCACAGACATATTTTAAAATTTGTATTTATTAAAAAAAATTATTTTATATTGGAGTATAGTTGATTAACAATATTGTGTTAGTTTCAGGTGTACAGCAAAGTGATTCAGTTATACATACATCCATTCTTTAAAAATGTTTTTCCCATTTAGGTTATTACAGAGTATTGAACAGAGTTCCCTGTGCTATACAATAGTTCTTTGTTGGTTATCTATTTTAAATACAGCTGTGTGTACATGTCAATCCCAAACTCCCAATCTATCCCTCCCCTACACCCTTCCCCCCCGGTAACCATAAGTTCGTTCTCTAAGTCTGTGAGTCTGTTTCTGTTTTGTAAATAAGTTCATTCGTATCATTTTTTAAGATTCTGCATATAAGTGGAATCATATGGTACTGTCTGTCTTTCTCTGACTTACTATACTTAATATGATAATCTCCAGGTCCATTCATGTTGCCGCAAATGGCATTATCTTATTCTTTTTTATGGCTGAGTAATGTTCCATTGTATATATGTACCACATCTTCTTTATCCATTCATCTGTTGATGGACATTTAGGTTGCTTCCATGTTTTGGCTATTGTAAACAGCACTGCATTGAACATTGGAGTGAGTGTTTCTTTTTGAACTATGTTTTTCTCCAGATATATGCCCAGGAATGGGATTGCTATATCATATGGTAGCTCTACTTTTAGTTTTTTAAGGAACCACCTTACTGTTCTCCATAGTGTCTGTACCAATTTACATTCCCCCCAACAGCATAGGAGGGTTCCCTTTTCTCAACACCCTCACCAGCATTTATTGTTTGTAGATTTTTTGATGATGGCCATTCTAACCGGCATGAGGTGATACCTCATTGTAGTTTTGATTTGCATTTCTCTAATAATTAGCGATGCTGAACATCTTTTCATGTGCCTCTTGTTCATCTGTATGTCTTCTTTGGAGAACTGTCTATTTAGGTCTTCTGCCCATTTTTTATTGGGTTGTTTCTTAGATATTGAGCCACGTGAGTTATTTGTAAATTTTGGAGATTAATCCCTTGGCGTTCTCATCATTTGCAAATATTTTCTCCCACTCTGTGAGTTGGATTTTTGTTGATGGCTTCCTTTGCTGTGCAAAAGCTTTTTAAGTTTAATTAGGTCCCATTTGTTTATTTTTGGCTTTATTTCCACTACTCTAGGAGACGGATTGGAAAAGATACTGCTGTGATTTGTGTCAAAGAGTGTTCTGCCTGTGTTTTCCTCTAAGAGTTTTATAGTATCTGGTCTTATATTTAGGTCTTTAATCCATTTTGAGTTTATTTAAAACCTTAATGGACTACTCCTGTTAGCGTGGAATCACTCGCATTCCCTCTGCGTTTTGGAGCAATATTTCCTGGAATCCACTTCTTTGTAAGACTAACTACCAAAAGATATGGAAAGTGGAAGTGAATGGTCATTAACCTTAGGAGGTGCTTATAGCCAGGTGAATGTAGACAGATAGGAGACTACTAGAGGCTTCCTAGAGAGATTCTCTTATTTCTTGATGATACATTGCTAAATAAATAACACGCTAAAGTGTATTAGTTAAAGATAATTGTCTAAAGATGCAGTTAACTATAAAGAGTTGCTTATTATAAAACAGCTGCACAGACAGTAAAAATATATTCTGGTAATTGAATTCAGGACATCACTTCTGTGCTAGGATTAACACAGAGATGAAACATTCAACGAATTTATAACAGCATATTGACAATGTCTCTTTCTCAGGTTGCAACAGAGAGCTAGAGAAGAAGATGAGCTCCTCAATCAAGAATACCCTTAGTTTTTGCTTTCTTTTATATCAGGTCAACAATTCCAATTTTGACAGAAATTAAGACATTTCAACCAAGGACAAGGAGTCTTTCCATGCTCACAATATAATGAAAAAACTGATTGTAGTTTAAGCGACCATTCACACAGCCTCAGTTGATCATCCTAAAGACTAGGAAAGTATAAGCCAGGTGTTTTTGTAGATGGTAGAGGCAGGGGGAGAAGAATGAAAGTAATCGGATGAGAAGCACCAAAGACAAACTCACTCCCTTCTTAATATTTCAGAGAGGGCTGACCTAAACACAGTCATGATAGCGTGGTCACCATGCAAAAAGACTGACCATTTTCTACCACATCCATGCAGACACCATAAACTGACTTAAATAAACTCACCTCCAAGAGGAATGAAGTAATTCTATTCATGATGAGAAATACTGAAGGATTTATAATCACAAAATTTGAAAAACATAAGCATTTTAATATGGGTGTCTGAAAGAAAATCATAGAATAGGTTTTTCACCCAATGTGACTGTTTTCCTTGGGGTCATAGCTTTATGGTTTTGAACTGATTAGATTAATGCCGATCTTCACGGTAATCTTACTTTAAAATGTCAAACTAGGATCAAGAGGCTAACTGTCTTGTTTGAGAGACTCATTCATGGTAAAATTTTATAGCATAAAGTTGAAACAGCTAACAAGTCACTAATAGCAAGCTATGTGTATTTAAAAGACATGCCAAAACACTAAACTGGATATTTTTAATGGCAAAGAAATAAGAAAAACTTTCATACCTGGGTCATTTCCTCTGCATGAAAAGAACACTTCTGTAGGACCTTGACAGAGAAAACACATTTTTGTTCACATGCAGAAAAGGGTTCTGTGGCCATGGAGCTGAATCAGAATTTTGAGTAATTCCAAAACACAAGTTTTTTTTTTTTCTCTGCCTTTCCATTTTTTACTCCATCTATGAATCCATTTATGTTGAAGCTGAAGAAAGATTTGAAATCATTCCCCCAATCCTTAAATGCCTCCATCTGAATTGACATCAGTGAAAGACATAGTACCTGATAGTACCTGATGTGAATATTGTCCAGCCAGGAGTCCTGGGTTTCCTTCGGTCACACTAGCCAAAGGAAGGTTGGTCCAGGCCCTTCTCTTCCCAACCACTAACACATAATGCATGTTTTAATACCCTGAGACATAAACCTCACCTCCCTCTCTCCACGATGTAAGTCCTTGGCTCTTTCTTTCAAGGATGAATCCTGAAGGATTTCAGGAGCTAATTGTCACAGCATTTACAAGTCTAATCACAATGATAAAGAGGGAGTGTTTGGCCTTTACAGTTTTCTAAAGTGCATATACTGAAAGCATGAAATATTGTTTCATGAATGCCAAAGAGCAGACGCTTGTTCTTTATACTTGATTCAAATGAGGTCTTTTGAGATCTAATGCTTATTTTGAAAGATTAATGCTGGCTATAATCAATACAGTCAAACTTCAGCACTTTAGTGTATTTAATACTGAAAGTCCAGGAGAGAAAAAGAATAATTGAACATTTAAAAATACAGAGTAGGTAATAATGCTTTTTGACAGTCATGGTGCTGATCACCAACTAAAATGCCTTGATAAAAATAGACCATTTTGGGCTTCCCTGGTGGCGCAGTGGTTGAGAGTCCGCCTGCCGATGCAGGGGACACGGGTTCGTGCCCCGGTCCGGGAAGATCCCACAGGCCGCAGAGCGGCTGGGCCCGTGAGCCATGGCCGCTGAGCCTGCGCGTCTGGAGCCTGTGCTCCGCAACGGGAGAGGCCACGGCAGTGAGACGCCCACGTACCGCCAAAAATAAAAAAAATAGACCATTTCACTTGAAGTTTCAGATAATTCTTAGTTCCTATGAGAAATATTGGCACAAGGTATACCCCCCTTCCCGTCTCCGCTGATACGGGTAGCCGATGTGTTTACAGTTATCTATAAAGTATAATCCCATGCACATACCTTATGTTTTTATTGGTGTATTTTGCTGTCTCTATGATCACCACCAACCTTTCAGTCTGCAGTGTAAACAGGCTGCAATACAGAGGTGGACAATGATCAGGAAGCAGTAGCAGACAAGTTGTAAATATATCAAACTTCAAACTTTTGAACAAAATGTTTCTTAATTTAGAAATCCCTTTTCCCCAACATGCTACACAGAGACTGGTTGCATTAGGCCTGAGAGATCTCCAAATACATGTCACACCTAAGAAAACTTTAAGTACATCTTGAGTTTGTGGAAAGTCTTCAAGAATGCAGGGACAGCAGTGCAGGTCAGAGGAAGTGTTGCTCTTTGGAGTCTGGCATCCCAGCTTTGAATCCTCCCGTGGTCCAAGTATATATGTGATCTTGGGCAAGTTGTTTTTCTTCAGTGAACATCTGTG
The DNA here is from genome assembly GCF_005190385.1 of Monodon monoceros. Classification (NCBI taxonomy): domain Eukaryota; kingdom Metazoa; phylum Chordata; class Mammalia; order Artiodactyla; family Monodontidae; genus Monodon; species Monodon monoceros. The sequence continues at coordinate 97,065,703 of NW_021703768.1, forward strand.
TCCGCATCTGTAAAATGAGAATACTAACACCTAACTTCTATTGACAGTTTGTGAGCATTTAGATAGGTGAAGAATAAAAAGCACCTGGCTTAATAAATGGTAGTTGATTGAAGTATTATAATTTTTCTATGAAAATAGCTTCTAAGTTTTAAGGAGAAAAATCTATTCTCTCCCTACCCTCATCCATTCATCTCCCCCTGCCTCTGAGAAAAACAAGTTATCTTATTAGAGGCAAAACCAGTAGATCTCACAGGAATGGGTAGATTTATGCTTACTCCTGTGCTCTGTGTTAATGTCTGTCTCTTATTTAGGACCCTAGATGGTCATCCTCTACAGAAAGGGAAATTCTCAATGGTAAATAAATAAGTCTAGTCTTCCACTGACAGCAGCAAATTCTCTGCTTGAAAGATTACCTTGGCTTCTAACAAAAATATGCATGCTGCTCGTTTCTTTCCATAGCGCTCCCCCTACCCGAGAGAATATTTATCATCTTTAAAACAAAGTTGCTGTGAGTTGCTGGGTCCATCCTACCACTGAGCCTTGGAGAACACTCCAGAACCACTTGCAGTTGCAGGGGTACACCACAGGCTTTTAACTAACTTTTTTTTTTTTTTTTTGCGGTACGCGGGCCTCTCACTGTTGTGGCCTCTTCCGCTGTGGAGCACAGGCTGCGGACGTACAGGCTCAGCGGCCATGGCTCACGGGCCCAGCCGCTCCACGGCATATGGGATCTTCCCGGACTGGGGCACGAACCCGTGTCCCCTGAATCGGCAGGCAGACTCTCAACCACTGCACCACCAAGGAAGCCCCTAACTAACATTTTTTAAGGCCATGATCCAAGAGCCAGATCCGATTGATATCAAGAAGTGTAAACAATTCCACACCAATATGCCCACACTTCTGTTTCAATAATCACACGAGGTTCTCCTCATCTTAGCAATAATGGGGTTTTGTGAGGCTCTCTGCCCCAGACCATTCTTGTGCCACATGTCATAGGTCACCTCATGACATTTCACCATTCAATTTTTAATAGAAAAATTGCAGAATGCAATTCAAATATATTTTCCTGGTCAGTTCCAAAGCACTTCTCTCTTAGCTAGGCTGCCAGATAAAAGAATAACTTCAGAAAATTGCTCTCTTTCTGTCCACTTTTTTAAAAAGTTAAAACCTTTTGGGGTTTATTTCCACTTTTATGTATGTTCAGTATTTTAAATGTTCATTGGATATAAGCTTTAAAATATTTTGCAAATCATTTATCAGCTCAATAACTGCACAAAACCTGAAATGCTCTAACACTTTGTGATTCTATGTATCCCAAGCTTAACTACTGGATTACTTTTATTGAAAGAAGTTGTACATATTTAGACTTGGTGTGGGTCTGCTACCCTGATCCAATGAGACACTTCCAATTGCAAAGTCACTGGAGTTTTGACATGACTGACACAAGTTTTTAATAAGGCATCCTGTAAGGAGTATTAATATTTAAAATAGCTCTGATTTCTCAGTGCAAGAACTTCCATCTATGGCAATTAGCTGGGAATGATTGCATATATACTGGAATTATCCTGAATTGCAGAATAACTACAAAGGCCAATTTCAATTGGTTTACAAATTTTCCTATTACTGTAAGTACAGAGGTTAAAAATGGTATGACTTATTTGTTTTTTAATGTCTTCAGCTGACCATAAAACATTAATAATTTCTAGTGAAAAGTCTTTCAGTGTGTTATATAACCAAGCAAATAAATAGGCTTGGGATCTTGGGAGTTGACTTAAACCATCATTATGTTTTAAGTAAAACCTACTTTTGCTATTGTCTTTAAAATTAAACAATGACTCCTTCGTATTTTACCAAAGGTAAATGTTTTAAAATTCTTAATTTTTCCCAATTAGCTTTAAAGCATTTCAATCACTATAAAAATCTTACTGACACCTTAACCATAAAATATATATTTTGTAAAATGATTTCTTTCTGATAAATTGATAGAACATTTAAAACTTAATGTTGCATCTAGTTTCAACAAATGAAATGAAATGTATGGAGAAGCAGAAAAGAGCTACATATTGAAATTTCCAGAAGGGAAAACATGCATCATTTTCTTCTGACTCAGGAGATGCAGAACTCAGCCACTGACTTAAGAAAATAATACTTTATCAGAGTGGGTGTGGAAGAGCATTTGTAACTTGTTGGGTTTAGAGTCAGGAGGTCATACACATCTGCCCCCAAAATGACTAACATACCTCATTTTAAAAAGCAAGCATGCCTAGTGCTAATAAATAAATCAGTTCACAAGAAAACGCCAGAAGAGGGGACGAGAGTCTGGCAATTCACGTTTTCGGAACATCTTTGCCAGGTAAATTGTTGCTATGGCCAGGCTTCTAAGAGTGGCAGCCATGAGAAGGGAACAGAGCTTCTCAGGCATTTCATCCTTAGTTCTTCGCAGTTTAAGGCAATGAGTGAAATTCAGCAGAGAACTGCATTGACTGAATTTAGGGTGCATGCACACGTGATCTTTTTGGTTAACTTAATTGTGCTAATCATCAAAGTAAGGAAGATTAAATAAGAATGCTGCAAGATTTCTTTTTTAAAAAAATCCTCAAAAACAAAGCTTTAGTATAAACCTCATTAACATTCTTTACTCATTCTTTATTCTTTATAGTGAAAGTCAAGAAGGTACGATTTTCTCATAAAGTTAATTTAGAAAAAAAATCACATACAAATCCCCTCCCCCAGAATTACAATTGAAATTGAATTGCTAAATATTTAAGGGTTTCTCTATCACAGATTCTCTAAATCTATATCCAGAATTTGGCAGGATACAGCATATAAACGATAAGTTCCCTATGTCTGAATTCTTGGCCTGAAGTTATTTAATGGAAAGTTGCTTGAACTTTTTTCAGTCTGGTTGTTGAAATTTCAAATGTAAAGATTAGCTCACTTTGTTATCCTGAGAAATATCATTGGATATTTAAAGACTGATTAGTGGAGAGAAAACAAAGCAAGAAATGTTTAAAATGGCCTATAGAAAGAAAGTATCAAAAACAACCAAGTTCTTGCCAGAGACGTATTTGTCAAATTAAAGAATTTCTATATCTTAAGTGTACCTTAAGCTAAATTTTAGCAGTTAATTTGTTGGGTAAATATTCACTTTATCATGTTTTATGTAAATTTACTCCACTAGCTCTTTTCATATTATCTACTTTTCAATATCTCCTGTCGCCCATATTCTCAGCTCTACATATCAGAATACAGGATGTTAACTACAAAATAAAAGTCAGAAGATAGACTTATTGTGATTTAAAATGTAGTTATGTGAAGTGTCGGAGTGTTTTTTTCAAAATGATCATACATTTTGGATATTTATAATAACACTGATTTGAAATACTTATTTCTGTTGTTTTCAAAGGAAAATCAGCAGTTAGCTGATATTGGATCAGAATATGGAAAGTGATTTCTGTGATTATCTTTTTCGGTATGCGGGCCTCTCACTGTTGTGGCCTCTCCGTGGCCTCTCCCGTTGCGGAGCACGGGCTCCGGACGCACAGGCTCAGCAGCCATGGCTCACGGGCCCAGCCGCTCTGCGGCACGTGGGTTCTTCCCGGACCGGGGCACGAACCCGTGTCCCCTGCATTGGCAGGCGGACTCTCAACCACTGCGCCACCAGGGAAGCCCTGTGATTATCTTTTTAGAGATATATGTGTGTGTGTATGTGTATACATATATGTGTATATATACAGACGTAAATAAAGCATGTTGGTCCTGATGGAGGATATTTATTCTTTAAGCTTCACATCTGTTATGTGATCAGAGTTACTATTAGTGAAGCGAGGATTGACCATGGAGCTGTGTTTGCCATCTTGGAATGCAGTAGTTCAGGCATGAAACTAATTCTAGGTAATGGTAATGTTAACAGAGAAGGACACTGAAAAACCATAAGGTTCACAACAACAACAACAAAAATTCAAAATAATCATAGAGGCTCTCCCCACAAATATCTGACTTCAGATCTCTAGGACTAACTTATTAAGAAAGGCCTACTCTGATTCTCAGTTTCACAAAAACACTCTGAATATTTACTTTTCTTAACTAATTTTAACAGAAGTAAAACCAGTATTTGATATATCTTTGTGTGACAAAGATCATTGGTGATTCAATAACGGTCATATTGTAAGGTGGGTTTGAATTCCCTAGGATGACATTATGAATGTGTTCGTATCCAGACAGCTCTTTCCACTGAGAAGACTGGACCAAAATAGGGAGGACTAGGTGCTGATCTTCTCAGCTGGTTCATTAATCTAGTCATGCTCCAAACCAATACATGGATATGAGGAGGACTAGAGGTCATCAAACACTGATGATTGATCAAAATTAGTAAAGTGAAAGATCTCAAACTAAAGGAAACCTCAGTGTGGGGCTTACCCTGGTGGCGCAGTGGTTGAGAGTCCGCCTGCCGATGCAGGGGACATGGGTTCGTGCCCTGGTCTGGGCAGATCCCACATGCCACAGAGCGGCTGGGCCCGTGAGCCATGGCCGCTGAGCCTGCGCGTCTGGAGCCTGTGCTCCGCAATGGGAGAGGCCACAACAGTGAGAGGTCTGCATACTGTAAAGAAAAAAAAAAAAAAAAGGAACCTGAGTGTGTATATGTATAGATGATAGATAGATGGATAGAGATATAGTTGGTCTATTTTTTTTCTTTGTTTGTTTCATTTTCACTGAACTTTGGGGAATGATGTCCCCTAAAATTCCATTTCCCGGTTACCGGCATACCTAACAGAGCTCTGAAACATATTTATTGGATTTTTAATTTAAACTGAGAGGTATTCCTTATTACATAAAAACTCCTGCATTTAATGTCCTTTACAAATGTACTGAAAGATAAAATGCTTAATAATCATGGAAAACGTGTGTGTGTGTGTGTGGGTATGAGTGTTTATACATGTGCATAATAGAATAATGATATAAAATTCACAATGGTGCTTACTTCTGGAGAGAGGCTGTTAAGTGACTGAACTCATTCCATACTAGTTGATAAGTCCCTGCTCCTCTAGCTCCTGGGAGTATCCTCTCTCCCCAGCCTCCCTACATCCCTCATCGGTATCTCTCCTACCCAGCTCTCTTCAACATCCAGGCACCGAAGTGTTGCCCACTTTCGCATAGCAAGGGGTCTCCAAAGCCAACTGCAGAAGTTTGGCAAGCATCAGTTGTCTTTGTCTGTCTCTCTGTTTGCCTGTTGTTAGGTAATTTGTTTATTATTTGCTATTATTTCTTGGGTTAAGTTATGGATTTATGGGTGTTGATTATATAATGAATTAAACATACATCAACTAAAAGAAGGGGAAGAGGTCAAAAAGACAGGAGGACAAGTGACTTGAGTATCCTTCTGTGTATGTGATAGTTTTTCCTGAGCTTTGTGACTTATTTCATAATACAGTTCAGTTCCTTTTTCTCCTCTGCTTCTAACTGGGGCCCAGCCAGGAAATTTATCCTACATGTTTTCCTGGGAGACATAATCCTCACTGACATCATCAATACTGGAAGCACTGCCCAGGGAGTGAGATTCAATATTAATTATTATTACTTATCGAGCATTGACTGCATACTTCTTATTGCCTAAAACACAGGAGACAAGGTCTCTGGCCTGAGGGTGTACAAAAACCTTCAATTAGTGAGACAGGAGAGTCTAACTGAGTTAAGTTGTGTTCTCGCTACTGGCTGCCTAGCTGTTTCCACTTACATCATGGTGAGACATGACCAGATGATTGCATTAATCCTTGCTAGAGATCTTGCTCAAAGAGTTATGGTGTTTGTTGGTTTTGGTTTTGACTTTTATCATCTATTTGCCTGGCTTTTATGCATTTCTACACCCTTACATATAGGCAGCTGTTTAAATGATGCTAATTGAGGAACTCTAAATGATCCACGGTTCCACTCTATCTCCAATAAAAATGGTTGCCAGCATTTGTTTCTAGCTATGTTTCTGAGAATATACTGAGTCGTTTACATGTATTATTTTATCTAATGTTCACTAATTTTAAAAAACCTGAGTATAAGAGTAGGAGTTTGTAAGAATAAGAACATATACATGGTTTGAAATGGTAGGGATAAGAAAAAAGCAGAGTCGTTTTTAGGAAGAAATTTTTCACTTTGTTAATAGGCATATTTAGATATGAAAAGTGAATTTACTCACTTGCCCAACAGTCTGAGAATTGTCTCTGAGAGAGTTTGTAAGTATAGTGTTCTGCTGGTGGAAGTAAACAGTAATCTGGAAGTTTTTATCCAGAAACTGGAGAATCTGACCACTGAGGTACTTTAAATCTGGAAATAGAGATATGAGGAAAAGAAAAGGAGATGAGTCCCACAAAAGCACTGGAGGCTGGGGCCCAACTGAAGGCAAGGCCATCAAGAAATTCCCCAAGGCACGGAATAGGGGAGAAGTCTTTCAGGACAATGATACCTGATATTCTATTTTAATCCATTCTACGTGTTGAGTTATAACTCAGTCCTCTCTGCTAACCCAAACTTTGAGTAAAACCTATTATATACTCCTGCTGCCAGTGGCACTTCTATAGAATGAATAGAAGTGTGATAGGTGGAATTTCTAAAATGACTCTTCAGTGATGTCCTAACTTAATCTACAGAACCTGCTTATGCATCAAGATATCACCCCTGTGCTTATATTATATCATCTAGTTGCTCTTGAGGTGGGGAGATTATCCAGGTCAATCTGATCTAATCACATGAGTCCGTAAAAGAAGAGAGCTTTCTTTGACTGGTAGCAGAAAAGAAAGTCAGAGAAACATGAAGCCTGAGAAGGACTCACACCATTGTTTCTTTGAAGATGAATGCAGTCAAGTGAGAAGGAATGTGATGGCCTTGAGAAATTGAGAGAGGCCCCTGGCTGACAGCCAACAAGGAAACTGAGACCTCAGTCCTACAACTGCAAAGAACTGAATTCTGCCAACATAAATGAGCTTGAAAGTGGATTCTTTCCCAGAGACTCCAACCAGCACCATGATTTTAGCCCTGAGCATAGAATCCAGTGTAGCTTACTCAAGTCTGTACATCTGTGAGCTAATAAATGGGTGTTGCTTTAAGCCATCAAGTTTGTGGTAATTTGTTATACAGAAATAGAAAACTAGTATGCGTCATAATAATGATCGGCCAAAAAAAAAAAAGAATGGACATAGAAAAGAATCAAGAGATAAGACAGAGAGCATGAAAGAGGAATAGGATAGAGAAGAAGGATGAAGAGAGATGTGTAAGCTGCATTAGGAGGGCTCAAGGTTTCCCACAGTAGAATGAATGCTTATTCATTCTATTTAAATATTAAATGAGTGTGAACACCTGCCTAGTGTTCATATTTGGGGGAATAGCCTGTGGAAAAGATATAAAGTTATTGACTTCATTTTATGAAAGTATTGGAAAGTGGGGATTTTAGTGACCTGGGGCATGAGGGAAGGTAGAATATATAAAACTAACTGGGGTGAATATATAAAACTGTGTTTATCCTACTTTGAAGCAATCTTTTTATTCACTTGGAAATTGAAAGAGTAAAAACTATAAACTGTAGTTTGCCATCTCATATTTCAGAGATATGAAATATCTTCAAGATCAAGTAAAGTATCAAGTAAACCTACATGTAAAAGTAGACTCTTGATTGTAATGATATTACAGTTGCAAATGGATGACATTAAGACCAGAATATCAAAGATCAGAATATCTATCTATCTATTTTCTGAAGGCTCCAGTTAAACATGGAACACTCATCATACATATTCACTGCTAATCCCATCAGAATCTCTACTAAAATGTCAGTTAAAGGATTTTTGAAAAGTAAAAACCTGAAAGTACAAAGAAAACAGGAGAGACAAATACAGCAATGCAATATTGGAAACCAGAAAACATTTGGATGGATGTTATTGACTTATAGGTGGTAATGCAGATCAGAAAAAAAACGTAAACCAGCAATGGGGGAGGCCAGCTCCAAGCTCATTTGTGATGTAGAGCCCTGGAAAGGCTCAGGATTGAAGGCACCAGGTACAGCTGACATTAGCGGAATAGGTCATGCTGAAAACAGGTGTACTGTTTGAATGCCTCTGAGACCATATGCCACACTCTGTAAAGTTGGTTGTTCCCCACTACCCTTCACAGCCGAAGACTGGAAATTTACTTTCTGGGGATTGGTAGAAACACTTTAATCCCGAATACACAAGTTGAGGTGAGGATACACAGGTGAGGATACACAGGTGAGGATGGGATATCATAATGAAAACAGAGGGATTTATTAAAAGACCACGTGAAGTGGCCATGTCGCTGGTCCCCTTCTTTCACTAGACACAACCTTGGTACTCAAGTTTATAGCCCACAGCAGGAGATCCGAACAGGGGTTGGAAACAATGGCCTGATGACTGTTTACATAATAGTAAAGTCTTATTTCAACACAGCCACATCCTTCATTTTGTATTGTCTGTGTCTGCTTCTGTGCTACCATGACAGAATTGAATAGTCACAGCAAAGACTATCTAACTGATAAAGTGTAAAATATTTGCTCTCTGGACTTCGGTAGAAAAAGTTTGCTTATCTCTGGACTGAAGACTTTTCTAGGAAACTGACTGGGACAAGAGACAAAATCTATAGATGCCAGTAATTAGAGTTTCCAAATGAAATGGCTAAACAAGTTTATTCTACAGTAAAGCCATTAGTGGACAAAGCCCACCTAGGCAAATAGAATTTGTAAACATCTTTGCAGTGCTTCACTTCCCGTTAACTATAAAGGAACAGTCAAGGATTACAAGACATTAAGACAAAGCTTTTAAGATGAAATACAAAGGTTAGAAAAAAAGCAAGAAATCAGAAAAGAGTCATTGAAGATAGCAGAAGAAAACTATGTGCCCCCCACAAAAAGAAAAAATATGTAATAGCCTTAGAAACTAAATTGCATCCATTAAACAGGAACAGGAGCTATACCTGCAAAAAGAATACTTTGATAAGAAAAATTCCCTTGAAAATGAATACACAAAACAATACAACAACAACAACAAAGATCAGAAGAAATTCTGGAAGACAAAGTTTAAAAAAATCTGGGAAGTAGAACAACAAAGAGAAGAAAGTATCAAATAACTAATTCCAGAAGGTAACTAAAACAGAAACACTAATGTTTTCAGATTGAGAGGAGAAACTGAGTGCTCACCACAATGTAAAAGAAAAAAAAAACATATTTTGCCTAGACTCTGATACAATAACCAATTAATCAGAAAGTCTCAGCTTTCCCAACTGAGCAAAGTTTATATAATACAGAGTTTGGAAAAACACTAATATTAGGTCGATATGACCAATTGTTTTTGTAGTCATCTGATTGTAAATGTGTTATTTGTTGCAAGCTCAGTTTCTTTTTCAAAATAAAACAGTTGCTTCACAACTACTCCAGTTGCTCATCGATCCACCTGACATTTTAGGACATTCAATGATAGCACTGTCTCTCTGAGGCATTACAGTTGCTTGGTCCCAAGTCTAGAGTGCCAAAAATGATCCAGAAGAGTCTATTTGACGAAAAAAGTACTTGCATGGGAAGTGATCTCAAAAGTGCTATGACAAAAATGAATACTCTTCTTTTTGTACCCCACAGAGATAAAATTCAAAACATAATGTTTAGTTAATTTTTTAAGGGTCATATTTTACTAGGCTTATCTATAGTAATGGAGACCTTCTCAAAACAAAATTGGAAGTGTGAGTTGTTTGCATAAGTGCTCATTGTCTGTCTCTTAGAAGGTAATCAATCAGAATTTTAAAATTCAATTTAATTGAAAAAAAAGAATTGTATTCATATTTTTAAATACAATAAGAAATAAAATTAAATAATGTGTTCACATTATTTCCACCTCAGTTATGGCTTAAAACTTATTTCAAAATGTCTCCAAAGTTAGACTTGAGGACTTTGTAAACACTACCATTTTAACATGCTTAAAATTAATCCATATATATCTGCTTATACCAGTTCATAGCCTTTTGTCTTAACATTAATGGCTCTACATCTTCACAGGCAAAAAGACAAGAAATTTGAGAATAAATCTTGTAATCTCCTTTAAACCTCTCCTTACATCTATTCAGTTTTCAAGTCCTGTTCCATGACAGTGTCTCTCCTGTCCAATCCTTCCCCTCCATGGCTCTAGTCACTATTTCAGGTCAGGCTACAGTCACTTTATTGCTAAGCTAGTACAGTAGGAAGCTGAGAGGTCTCTCTATGTTTGGAGCCTCTAATCTAGTAAATCCTACAAGGTAATTGTATGGAGTCACTCCTTTCCTGAAAACCTTTTGGCAGTTTCTAGGGCTTTCAAAAAAGTTCCAAACTCATTTTTATGGTAGTCAATAACCATGTGTTCTGCTGTCAATATCTAATTCTGGCTCCATTGTATATGTAAACACAAATAAACACACACACACACACACACACACACACACACACACACACACGAGTCAACTGAGACCTCTTAATGTCAACTGACCTTCCCTTGCCCTTCCCCATATGATTTTTTCTCTTAGAGAGCTCTCTCTTCTCCATTTTTTTTTTTACATTCAGCCATCTAACCAAAGCCATGATATAGTGTTGAGATTGGAAACTGTATGTAGGTCAAATATGGCTTTAGGTATATTTTTTAAAAAACTGATTGTTTTTGTGTTTGTATATATACACACTTACACATATATGAGTTTATATAAATAATACAATCAGTTTGTATATTATATATAATTTTACAAATTATATATAGATATATAACTTATGTTTACATATATATATAATTTTTCCAAATTTGAAAGGATGGAGATTGCACCTAAAAATCCAGAGTTGTGGCTTCTCTTGAGAAATCAGAAGCCTTTGCCACATAAGGATTATAATTAGCCAAAACTAAGGAAAGGTTTTTCCTTTTAAAAAGAACACACACTTTCCCTTTTTCCTTAGTCTCTGCCACTTCCCTTTCTCTTAGAAATGGTTTACCCACTTTGTTCATTTATGTCACTCTCCTGTACCCTGTAGACCTTTATGTTGGTAACCCCTGGTTCAGATGTACTCCTCCTTGAAAACATCTCTGATTATTCCATTCACTTGAGATCTCTACTTTCTCTGCACTTCTGTAGATTTAAAAAAATACTTCTCTATGTCCTTTATATTAACAATGAAACAGAGAAATAAATTCAATCTACAACAAAAAGGAACATTAGAAGTCTTTCTCCACTAATGCTTTTCAAACTCCTTGGAGAGTTGAAGTCTCACTTGATATTTTTCCTCCCAAAGAGTTTAGCACAAAGCACAAGTATTTAGCAACTATTTTTTCAAGAGGGTGAATGAGTAAATAATTGGTTCCCTAAAATACATTTTCAGTAAATTTAATTTGTTGTTTCCATTAAAATAACAAATATATAGATATATCTCAAAGGAGATTGACATATATAAGAATCATTTGGAATTGTCACTTATAATTAAGCTTTTATATTTTACCTTTTACAGCTAAATAAATTGCAAAATAAATTTGGTATTCTTCAAATTCTGTATTGGGTAGTTTCATTTGCACATGTGTTTTCCTCATATTTTCTGCAATTAATAGAATTCTTATTTGGACCCTCACAGATCTAGCCATATGGAAATAAGTTGTTATTTGGTATGACCTTGTATCATTACTTCAGTGTCTCAACACACTTTTGTATTCAAAGTGCAAAAACCAGTCCTCATTAGTGGTAGAGTAATTTGCTCAAGGACAGAGAGTTATTGAATCTCACAGAATCAACCTATTAAAACCAAATTACTTTGAAGATCGTAAATTTGGGGGTTTTGTTCTTCTTTTTAAGTTGGATAAAACAGAGTTTAGTCTCATGGGCTCTTGGTCTCAAATTTGTTTGGGTGATTTAAGCACCTGGCTCCAGAGAATTAGAAAGAGTGGACTAATATTCAATAAATCGACTGACTAAAATGTAGCTGTTCAAACAGTAAAAACTGTTGAATGGATTACTTGAGAATTGACAGCATAACTCCATATAGATTAGAAGCCCTAACATTCTTCTTTATCATTTGATTTAGGAGGAGAGAAACATAAACTGTTTTCTAATCCTTAAAGTTATACCTTCATTTCACCTTCTAAATACTCTTGCTTTCGTTTTGCATTCCTCAACCCTGGAAAAATTAATGATAAGCTCATCAAGAGAATTAACATGCAGTTGTTGTATATTAGTCTAATGGAATTGTCAGGTTTCATTAATAATAGGAATGTATCATTTGCAATCAATCAGTTATTCATTGATGGAAATAGCAAGGCTGTCTTCATTTTCTAAATGACGGAGATTCTTTCTACATGTTTTATAATTGTTTTACAAACCATTTTAAAATTACTGTCATTTTTCCTTTTTTATAAGAGTTCATTTCTGTCATATCTGTGTGACTGCAACAGAATCAGATTAAATTAAAAGATTTAGTTTGGCTGATTTATTCATCACTAAGTGGTTTCTTCTTTTCCTTGAACCTTGGTAAATCAGACAGCAATGTCACGGTTTGAAGGTGGAGGAGTTTTATATTATTCATTACATGTATGTGTAAAGAATTTAAAATGAGCCACTTTGATAACAGCATGAGTATGGGCTGGCAAACATGTTAAATTGGGGGGAGCGGTAAAGGTTTACTTTCAAACTCCCTTTGACTTCTGAAATTTTCTGCTAAGCCACCAAGACTATGAGGCTAATCTACTTTCCGTTCCTAGTGACTTTCTAAGGATCCTGAGCCAAGAAAATATCGTTTTACTTCAATATTCTCCCTGCAGAATAGGAAAAACATAGAAGCTTCAAGAATGAAGTGAAAATCAGTTTCTTTCAAAATGCTGAAAAATATAATTTGTTTTGATATCTTTGTGCCTGTTATTTTAAACATCATTTTTAAGATATTTAGTTACTGGTGTTAGTCACTCGTTCTTCTGTGTTTAAAAACGTATGGCCTCAGTATCATTATACAAAATAAATGTATCAAGTTGCCTTCTACTTACAGTTAATGGACATGATTAGTTAACATCTAAATTCTTTTGTTTTCTTTTAGGTAATTTTTACTGAAGTATAATATACCAATGGAAAAGCACACAAATTGTAAGTATACAACTTGTTGTGTCTAATTATGTGCAAAATGAGCCCACCCATATTACCAGCACCTGGATCAAGAGGTAGGACATTACAAGCAACAGTGAAGTCCCCTCATATCTCCTCCCAGGCACTATTCTCTGAAAGATAACTAATATCCTGAATTCTAACACATAGATTAATTTTTTTCCTGTTTCTCAAAGTACACTGTATATTTTTTGGCTTTGGTTTTTCATTTCTCTGTTATACTTTTTAATTGATCCATATGATTGCCTGAACTCACTTCAACTCACTTCTCCCAAAGGAGTATAATTAAGCAATAGCTTCTGGACTACCGTATCTGTTTAAAGACCTAAAGATCAATGGACAACATCAAGGCAAAAGTCCATATTTCATGAATAAATTTCCCCAACCATGAAATTCAAATCGGTTCATCTGGATGCCTCATAGAAAACTGGGATATGAAGCCTCCCAAATAGAATTGCAGGGAGTGGCTTCAGCAGGGAAATAATGACCTGGCAGTGACAGCTCTCCATGAAGGGTAAGTGACAGCATCATGAAGCCAGAATCAGGACTCATTCCAGGAAATTTTGAGCATTTGTCTCAGACACTACCACCCCGGGACCTCAGGCTTCCTGAGGGAAAGAGTCCAAATGAATACATCTGGGACTTAATAAGCCAAACCACAGGGATTTTGTGCTGAAAAATAGAAAGCAGCAACACTGGAAGTGAGCCAAGGTTACACTAAGGCATGAGCATATCGTATAATATGGATGTCCAAGATGAAATATGGATGTGCACGTATGATGAACCAAAACAGAAAACACACCTGCCCTTTGACATTAAGTTCCAGCCAATCTACACATGGGAGACATTTCCGTAAAAGGAAAAGTGCCCCAGAATGGAATACAAAGCAATTGAGAAGTTGATCTTGATGGAAAGATTAAATGAGTTAAATGAGCATAGGCTGCCTATTATAGACAAAAAGACAAAGAGTTAAACAAGACATTGAAAATGAATTTGTTCTTTATACCCATAATGTCTAGCAGAGTTCCTGCACGTAGTTAGTGTTCATGAATGAAAAGCTTTCAAATATAAACATAATTATTTAAAAGGAGTCACTGTTCTTTCTAGGAACATATGACCCCAAGATATTTTTAGTGCCCTTCTTTAGTGGGTGGATCCATAATTTAAAGAGAGCAGACTCAGTTATCTCTAAGCATTATATGAGAGTACATAAGTACAAAGCTTATGTACTCTCATATAATGTACAAAGGGAAAGTGAACTTCCTCCTGTTGCTGCTTACAGCATTATGCCGGCTGTGGGACATTCCAGGCCTGAGCACAAGCCCCAACAGTTGTGTCAACATTCACAGACAGAAACAGGAGATTTTTATATACTATAAATGATAGATTTTACAGAAGGAATTGCAAACTACAAAATCTTGCACCCAGCATGCCACCCAGAACCCTAATGTACCTCATATTTGGATGTCTTAATGAAACATAATAAATTACACTTTACTGTAAGTATGAGGAATTTTGGCTTTGTCTGGCTTTGTCACGGATAACTTCAGCAATGGAATTATACTGTAAATCTTGGCTGATTTTTAAATAGCCAAAATGTATTCACTATATGGCTGCAAACATTTAATGTGGCATGCATTTGATCAAAACTTTAATACACTGCAAGAAAAGATATATGTTTCCCATATGGCAAGTTGGAAATGAAAGGGTAATGCTTGACTCAACACTGCTGTGTTTAAATTGTTGTCCCTGGTAAAATTAATCCAGAATTCTAGTTCTGCAGAGAAGATCAAAGAGAAAATTGTGGAAACTGCTGCCATCCTTGATAGATTATGTACAACCAAAATGAAAATTAATACCTTTTATCAAAAGATCAGGATGTACGAGTACTGGGGATTACTAAAATGCCCATTCAGTTTTTCTCTTAATAGAGTTTGATTGGTCTCAGAACAGGTATATTGTTCACAGAGCTTTTAGATATATGGTGATGGTGTGTATTTTGTGACCACCCTGCTTTCTCTGGCTGGCATTAGGCAGATACAAAATAAGAAATAAGTGTAAGAAGTTGTAAAGTAGGTGACTGGAAAATAAACTTACCTACATGTACATGGGCTGCCATGTCACTAGACTACCTTCTGCTTCTAAGTAGTTACTTAGAATCGTTCATGGTTAATCTTACTTTCCTATTGTGAGGCTATCTTTCAATCCAAACCCAAGATAAACCATCAAATGCAATCTTTCCCATGCTGAATTACTACTATTCAAGGTAAGTTTTTAAGTGTTAGGTTATCATTCAATACAATTATTAATTTATTGAGATAATATGGAGGGAATATAGTCAGGAAGAACAATGGCATCAGACCATTTGAAGTTCTCACAATGAAAGGGATGTGCTGGGTCTACTACTGGTTCTTTAGCTCCAGCTTCCAGTTCTACACTAGGCAGGGTAGCTTCGAGCCACACTACTCTCCTATTGCTCTTCTCTTTCAGAAGTTACCAGTGACTCCTTCATCACAAACACTTGCTCTCTCTACAGCATGTATCTGGTTGTTTACTCTCCTTTTTGCTGGACTCTAGAACACTGAATTATTCCCCATCTCTCTGACTCTTCCTTTGCTACCTCCTATTCCTGTCCCTCATGTTTATCTTAAATCTCCCCTAAGATTTGCCTTCAGACCTCATTTCTCTCCTTTACTCTTTCCTTCAGCTAAAGAATCCTATGTCGATAACCATCCACTTTCTCCTTATATATGCCCCCATTTCTCACCATAATCTCCATTTGCAGAAGCTGCTGTTCCAGTCAGATAGGCTCCAAACCTAAGAGTCCTTCCTATGGTAGGTCTGCATTATGGTGCTGAATCTTGTAAAATAGTATGGAAGTAAATTATACTTCCTTGCTATCTTTTACATGTATCCCTTTCCTTTCTATCACTGCTAATAATAATCTAGTTAAGAATTGTCTTCCCTGTCTTGGAAACAATATCAATAAGAGGATCTATCTTATTATAATTCTTTCTTTGAATTCACATTGTGTGCAAGAAAAATATTATTAAAGCACAACTCTGGTCAAGCTGTTCCCAATTGTGTAACTTAACAGTAGTTTTAAATACTTCATGAATAAAGTAAAGTGCAGACAACACAAGGAAGACTAATTGCAAAGCAAAAAGGCATTGGGTTAGATGACAGGAAGACGGGAGGAAGAATCAAAAGTAATAGCAAATATTTTCCATGAATAAACTGAAGGATTCTGTATGTATGGTGATGTATCACCAGAGGTGTCAAGGTATCATGATAAGGTCTCATTGTGGATTGTAAAACACCATGATGTCCTTATCTAGATCAATACTCTCCTAAACAGCTTCCTTCCCTGCTCTTTAGTATCATTCTGTAGACCTGCATTCATAAGATTAATACACTATTCAAATACATATTATAGGATTGAATCAACAGATTTGGGAAAACAAGTGAGGAGCCTGTGGGATGATAAGGCTTAGGGTGCCCCTGAAAGACTGAGAATGTTCTGTACTGGGCCAAGTCATAAGGAATGCTGTTCTGCTGCATCTCTAAATATCACCAGGTCTTTTTTGTGTCAATTAACTTGGAACTACCTAGAATGGGAGGTACTACCATTAATGGCTAATAGCCCTTCCCAATCTGTATCAACCAGACTTATTTCTGAAGAAAACTTTTGATGTTTGCAAAGCTCTAGAGCAAGAAAATTACTTCTCTCTGCAAAGTCCCGTTATACCTAACACTAAAAATCACAAATAATCCTTCAAATCCAGATACAATTCCATTTTCCATGATGCCTTTCTAAGTCACTAGAAAAGTTTTGTTCCTCCGTATTTTATAGCAATTTTTCTGAACCTCAGTTGTAACTTATTATGTCAGGTGTCAGAGTGACCTATATATCCTAATGTATTCTATGTTCATCGATGGCTAGAATGGAACTTTGATGTTTTCTTGGGAAGAATGAGGAATACAGAATCAAAAGACTTGGGTTTGATAAACATAGCTGGCGCACAGAAGTTCTGTGATGGACTAGGGATGAGGTCTGTAACCTTTTTGAAACCCACTTTGATCATCTGCAAAATAGCAATAATAATGATCTTTCCTAGGACTTGGCTAATCTATCTGATAGTATGCTCTACAAATACTACCTATTATGCATATCCCACACTGCACCTGACAGTATCTCTCATATATGAAATACACAATAAATACTTGTAGATTCAAATTGAATTTCAACCCTTCAAGGTGAAATGAGAAATATTTAATAAAACAAACTTTAGAAAATATGCTTTATATCCTAAGATTTTTTTTTTTAATTTTATTTTATTATACACCAGGTTCTTATTAGTTATCTATTTTATACATATTAGTGTGTATATGTCAATCCCAATCTCCCAACTCATCCTACCCCGACCCCCGCTTTTCCCACTTGGTGTCCATACGTTTGTTCTCTACCTCTGTGTCTCTATTTCTGCCTTGCAAACCAGTTCATCTGTATTATTTTTCTAGATTCCACATATATGCATTAATATACGATATTTGTTTTTCTCTTTCTGACTTACTTCATTCTGTATGACAGTCTCCAGATCCATCCATGTCTCTACAAATGACCCAATGTCATTCCATTTTATAGCTGACTAATATTCCATTGTATATATGTACCACGTCTTCTTTATGCATTAGTCTGTCGATGGGCATTTAGGTTGCTTCCATGACCTGGCTATTGTAAATACTGCTGCAGTGAACATTGGGGTGCATGTGTCTTTCTGAATTATGGTTTTCTCTGGGTATATGCCCAGTAGTGGGATTGCTGGGTCATATGGTAATTCTATTTTTAGTTTTTTAAGGAACCTCCATAATGTTCTCCAAAGTGGCTGTATCGATTTACATTCCCACCAATGGTGCAAGAGGGTTCCCTTTTCCCCACACTCTCCCCAGCATTTGTTGTTTGTAGATTTTCTGATGATGCCCATTCTGAACAGTGTTAGGTGATACCTCATTGTACTTTTGATTTGCATTTCTCTAATAATTAGTGATGTTGAGCAGCTTTTCATGTGCTTCTTGCCCATCTGTATGTCTTCTTTGGAGAAGTGTCTATTTAGGTCTTCTGCCCATTTTTGGATTGGGTTGTTTGTTTTTTTAGTACTGAGCTGCATGAGCTTCTTGTATATTTTGGAGATGAATCCTTTGTCCATTGATTTGTTTGCAAATACTTTCTCCCATTCTGAGGATTGTCTTTTTGTCTTGTTTATGGTTTCCTTTGCTGTGCAAAAGCTTTTAAGTTTCATTAGGTCCCATTTGTTTATTTTTTGTTTTTATTTCCATTACTCTAGGAGGTGGATCAAAAAAGATCTTGCTGTGATTTATGTCAAAGAGTGTTCTTCCTATGTTTTCCTCTAAGAGTTTTATAGTGTCTGGTCTTATATTTAGGTCTTTAATCCATTTTGAGTTTATTTTTCCATATGGTGTTAAGGAGTGTTCTAATTTCATTCTTTTAAATGTAGCTGTCCAGTTTTCCCAGCAATACTTATTGAAGAGACTGTCTTTTCTCCATTGTTTATCCTGCCTCCTTTGTCATAGATTAGTTGACCATAAGTGCATGGGTTTACCTCTGGGCTTTCTATTCTGTTCCATTGATCTACATTTTTGTTTTTGTGCCAATACCATATTGTCTTGATGACAGTAGCTTTGTAGTATAGTCTGAAGTCAGGGAGTCTGAGTCATCCAGCTCCATTTTTTTTCCCTCAAGATTCTTTGGCTATTCGGGGTCTTTTGCGTCTCCATACAAATTTTAAGATATTTTGTTCCTGCTCTGTAAAAAATGCCATTGGTAATTTGATAGGGATTGCATTGAATCTGTAGATTGCTTTGGGTAGTATATTCATTTTCAAAATTTTGACTCTTCCAATCCAAGAACATGGTAAATCTCTCTATCTGTCATCTTTGATTTCTTTCATCAGTGTCTTATAGTTTTCTGAGTACAGGTCTTTTACCTCCTTAGGTAGGTTTATTCCTAGGCATTTTATTCTTTTTATTGCAATGATGAATGGGATTGCTTCCTTAATTTCTCTTTCTGATCTTTTGTTTTTTGTGTATAGGAATGCAAGAGATTTCTGTGCATTAATTTTGTATCCTGCAGCTTTACCAAATTCATCGATTAATTTTACTCGTTTTCTGGCGGCATCTTTAGGATTTTCTATGTATAGTATCATGTCATTTGCAAACAGTGACAGTTTTACTTCTTCTTTTCCAATTTGGATTACTTTTATTTCTTTTTCTTCTCTGATTGTCAGGGCTAGGACTTCCAAAACTATGTTGAATAATAGTGGCAAGACTGGACATTCTTTTCTTGTTCCTGATCTTAGAGGAAATGCTTTCAAGTTTTCACCATTGAGAATGATGTCTGCTGTGATTTTGTCATATATGGCTTTTATTATGTTGAGTTAGGTTCCCTCTATGCCCAATTTCTGGAGAGTTTTTATAATAAATCAGTGTTGAATTTTGTCAGATGCTTCTTCTGCATCTATAGAGATGATCATATGGTTTTTATTCTTCAATTTGTTAATATGGTGTATCACATTGATTGATTTGCATATACTGGAGAATCCTTGCATCCCTGGGATAAATCCCACTTGATCATGGTGTATGTTCCTTTTAATGTGTTGTTGGACTCTGTTTGCTAGTATTTTGTTGAGGAGTTTTTCATCTATATTTATCAGTGATATTGGTCTGTAATTTTCCTTTTATGTAGTATCTTTGTCTGGTTTTCATATCAGGGTGTTGGTGGCCTTGTAGAATGAGTTTGGGAGTGTTCCTTCCTCTGCAATTTTTTGGAAGAATTTGAGAAGGTTGGGTGTTAGCTCTTCTCTAAATGTTTGATAAAATTCACCTGTGAAGCCATCTGGTCCTGGACTTTTGTTTATTGAAAGATTTTTAATCACAGTTTCAATTTCATTACTTGTGATTGGTCTGTTCATATTTTCTATTTCTTCCTGGTTCAGTCTTGGAAGGTTATACCTTTCTAAGATTTGTCCATTTCTTCCAGGTTGTCCATTTTATTGCCATAGTGTTGCATATAGTAATCTCTTATGATGCTTTGTATTTCTGTGGTGTCCATTGTGACTTCTCCTTTTTCATTTCTAATCTTATTGATTTGATTCCACTCCCACTTTTTCTTGATGACTCTTTATCTTTTCAAATAACCAGCTTTTAGTTTTATTGATCTTTGCTATTGTTTTCTTTGTTTCTACTTCACTTATTTCTGTTCTGATCTTTATAATTTCTTTCCTTTTGCTAACTTTGGGTTTTGTTTGTTCTTCTTTCTCTAGTTCCTTTAGGTATAAGGTTAGATGGTTTATTTGAGATTTTTCTTGTTTCTTGAGGTAGCCTTGTATTGCTATAAACTTCCCTCTTAGAACTGCTCTGCATCCCATAGGTTTTGGATCATTGTGTTTTCTTTGTCATTTGTCTCTAGTTATTTTTTGATTTCCTCTTTGATTTCTTCAGTGATCTTTTGGTTATCTAGTAATGTGTTATTTAGCCTCCAATGTGTTTGTGCTTTTTATTTTTTTTCCCCTGTAATTTATCTCTAATCTCATAGCGCTGTGGTCTGAAAAGATGCTTGATATGATTTTAATTTTCCTAAATTTACCGAGGCTTGATTTGTGCCCCAAGATGTGATCTATCCTGGAGAATGTTCCATGTGCACTTGAGAAGAAAGTGTAATCTGCTGTTTTCGGATGGAATGTTTTATAAACATCAATTAAATCTATCTGGTCTATTGTGTCATTTAAAGCTTGTGTTTTCTTATTAATTTTCTGTCTGGATGATCTGTCCATTGGTGTAAGTCAGGTGTTAAAGTCCCCCCCTATTATTGTGTTACTGTCAATTTTCCCTTTTATAGCTGTTAGACTTGCCTTATGTATCGAGGTGCTCCTATGTTGGGTGCATATATACTTATAATTGTTATATCTTCTTCTTGGATTGATCCCTTGATCATTATGTAGTGTCCTTCCTTGTCTCTTGTAACATTCTTTATTTTAAAATCTATTTTATCTGCTACGAATATTGCTACTCCAGCTTTCTTCTGATTTCCATTTCCATGGAATATCTTTTTTCCATCACCTCACTTTCAGTCTGAATGTGTCCCTAGGTGTGAAGTGGGTCTCTTGTAGACAGCATAAATATGGGTCTTGTTTTTGTATCCATTCAGCGAGCCTGTGTCTTTTGGTTGGAGCATTTAATCCATTCACATTTAAGTAATTATCAATATATAAGTTCCTATTACCATTTTCTTAATTGTTTCGGATTTGTTTTTGTAGGTCCTTTTCTTTTGTTGTGTTTCCCACTTAGAGAAGTTCCTTTAGCATTTGTTGTAGAGCTGGTTTGGTGGTGCTAAGTTCTCTTAGCTTTTGCTTATCATTAAACTTTTGATTTCTCTGTCGAATCTGAATGAGGTCCTTGCCAGGTAGAGTAATCTTGTTTGTAGTTTCTTCCATTTCATCACTTTAAATATATTGTGCCACTCCCTTTTGGCTTGTAGAGTTTTGCTGAGAAATCAGCTGTTAACCTTATGGGAGTTCCCTTGTATGTTATTTGTCATTTTTCCCTTGTTGCTTTTAATAATTTTTCTTTGTCTTTAATTTTTTATCAATTTGATTACTATGTTTTTCAGCATGTTTCTCCTTGGATTTATCCTGTATGGGACTCTCTGCACTTCCTGGACTTGGGTGGCTATTACCTTTCCCATGTTAGGGAAGTTTTTAACTATAAGCTCTTCAATTAATTTCTTGGGTCCTTTCCCTCTGTGTTCTCCTTCAGGGACCCCTGTAATGTGAATGCTGGTGCATTTAATGTTGTCCCAGAGGTCTCTTAGGCTGTTTTCATTTTTTTAAATTTGTTCTGTTCCATGGCAGTGAATTCCAACATTCTGTCTTCCAGGTCTCTTATCCATTCTTCTGCCTCAGTTATTCTGCTATTGATTTCTTCTAGTGTATTTTTCATTTCAGTTATTGTATCGTTCATCTCTGTTTGTTCTTTAATTCTTCTAGGTCTTTATTAAACATTTCTTTCATCTTCTCGATCTTTGCCTCCATTCTTTCTCCGAGGTCCTTGGTCATCTTCACTATCATTATTCTGAATCCTTTTTCTGGAAGGTTTTCTATCTCTACTTCATTTAATTGTTTTTCTGGGGTTTTATCTTGTCCCTCATCTGGTACATAGCCCTCTGCATTTTTGTTTTGTCTATATGTGAATGTGGTTTTTGTTCCACAGGCTGCAGGATTGTAGTTCTTGCTTCTGCTGTCTGACCTCTGGTGGATGAGGGTATCTAAGAGGCTTGTACAAGCTTCCTGATGGGAGGGACTGGTGGTGGGTAGAGCTGGGTGTTGCTCTGGTGGGAAGAGCTCAGTAAAATTTTAATCTGCTTGTCTGCTGATGGGTGGGGCTGAGTTCCCTCCCTGCTGGTTTTTTGTCCTGACGTGACCCAGCACTGGAGGCCAGAGGCTCTTTGTTGGGACTAATGGCAGGCTCCAGGAGGGCTCACGCCAAGGAGTACTTCCCACATCTTCTGCTGCAAGTGTCCTGTCCCAAAGGTGAGCCACAGCCACCCTCCACCTCTGCAGGAGACCCTCCAACACTAGCAGGTAGGTCTGGTTATCTCCTATGGGGTCACTGCTCTTCCCCCTGGGTCCCGATGCATACACTATTTTGTGTGTGCCCTCCAAGAGTGGAGTCTCTGTTTCCCCCAGTCCTGTCGAAGTCCTGCAATCAA
Organism: Monodon monoceros; assembly: GCF_005190385.1. NCBI lineage: Eukaryota > Metazoa > Chordata > Mammalia > Artiodactyla > Monodontidae > Monodon > Monodon monoceros. The sequence continues at coordinate 97,088,624 of NW_021703768.1, forward strand.
ATCCTGCTAGCCTTCAAAGTCTGATTCCCTGGTAATTCCTCCTCCTGTTGCTGAACCCCCAGGTTGGGAAGCCTGATGTAGGGCTCAGAGCCTTCACCCCAGTGGATGAACTTCTGTGGTATAATTGTTCCCCAGTTTGTGAGTCACCCACCCAGCGGTTATGGGATTGATTTCATAGTGATTGTGCCCCTCCTACCATCTCATTGCGGCTTCTCCTTTGTCTTTGGATGTGGGGTATCTTTTTTGGTGAGTTCCAGTGTCAATGACTGTTCAGCAGTTAGTTGTGATTCTGGTTCTCCCGCAAGAGGTAGTGAGTGCACTTCCTTCTACTCTGCCCTCTTGAACCAATCTAAGATTGTTTTTATACATAAATGATTTCCCAAATGAATATGAGCTAATAGGAAATTGCTTGAGCAGTTGCTCAATATTTGGAATATTCTGGTTTAAACCAAAAGATATCTTCATCATTTTTATTTGGAGTTATCAAGACAATAGAACATAGTCAGGCTTGATAGTATTGCCTTTGGCTCCAGAAGACAGAAAGAGCATGTTTATAAAAGAGAGACAAATAGAAAGTAAATGAGAAATTAATCATTGGGGAGAATGACAAAGAATATGTATCTTCAGCCTAATGAATACTATGATTGCACTTCCCTGCTTTCACATTAGTGGGGCAATTGAACATCAAGAACAACAAGGAATTGTTCTGCTTTAGAGAAATGTTGATTTTCATATAGAGCATAGATGCTTTCTGAACTCTGATCCAGCCTGTTCATACCTTAAGTTTGAGACGAAGAAATGAGGTTGGTTTAGATGTTAGATACTCTACATTTAAATTTTATGAAAACCATAGAATGCAGATGCTATTATCCCACTTTATCATTAAGAAATATGAAACACAGAGAAAGGGTTCTCACTGATGCTTAAGGGAAATTATTTAAGAGGGCCCAAAATTACATTGCTTTTGTGCCTAGGAAACGGGTGTGAGAGGTGCAGAGGTAAGATCCATATTCTGTGCAGAAACCAGTGTGTCCCCAATTCATCAACGACATTCTGTTCTCGGGGCCTGGAATGCAAGACCTGGTCACAGTTTTCAGTGTTCTCATGGAGGGGCCAACCCTGGTTTTCTGTAGGAAACGTAGGAGTCCTAGATGCTTTTCAGGAAGCAGTACTAAATGAGAGAGATCCAGAGAAGGTGAGAAAGAATAGGGCAGGCATAATAGCAACAGTAATAATGAGTAGCATTTTCTGAATATTTACTATGTGCCGGGCAATATCTCAATTATTTACACCTATTTCCTCACTGAACCCTCACAACATCCTACAAGGCAAGCACTCTTGTTGTCCCAGTTTTACAAGTCCAGAAGCCTAGGCAGAGATTAGATACCTTGTCCACAATTGTGTAAATGATGTCACTTGGTTCCAAAGACTTTGCTGTTAACAATTGAAAACAATTCCTCCTTGCTGCCCCAACCTCAAGAGATAACTGAAGCTGGCAAACTGTTTTTGGACAGGGGTGCCAGATAATTAACCTGCAAGTGTTTGTATATAATCCAATGCGCTTGAGAAGGGAATTGAGGATCTACATGATGGATGTGGGGGATGTCAAGCTCTACAATGTTGTGTTAGTTTCTGCTGTACAATGAAGTGAATCAGCTATATGTGTACACATATCCCCTTTCTCTTGGACCTCCCTCACCACCCCCCCATCCCACCCATCTAGGTCATTACAGAGCACCGAGCTGAGCTCCCTGTGCTATACTGTAGGTTCCCACTAGCTGTCTATTTACATATGGTAGGTAGTGTATTTATGTCAAACTTAATCTCCCAATTCATCCCACCCTCCCCGATGGACATAGAGTCTGTCATACAGAGTGAAGTAAGTCAGAAAGAGAAAAACAAATGTCGTATATTAACGCATATATGTGGAATCTAGAAAATTAGTACAGATGAACCTATTTCCAGGGCAGGAATAGAGACAGAGATGTAGAGAAAGGGGGATGAGTCTTAATGGACTTTGACTGCTAAAGAAATTCAACTTTTCCTAGGCCTCACTAGCCTGAAAGTACAAATGGAGTTATGGTCCCCTGGATATATGGAATGTGCTTATGAGGCTAATGTCCCTCCTGGAAAAATATACTGAGTTTCCAGGATCCAGGGATAGATGGCAAAATATTTCTAGGTTGCTATTTTATTCTAATTTCCATGTTAGCATCTCATCAATGCTACTCTCATGATTGTATATCTTCTAGCTTAATCTCTATCTGTTTTGTTTTCTTCTACCTTCCTATGGTGGAAGCATCATGAACAATAGGATGATCAAAATAGGTATTAGAGAGGAGGAATGGCAGGATAAAAAACAAGGAAGCTGGAGGAAAAGGTTGATCTTGTTGTGTGTGTCTAAAAGTTGTTTCCCTATACTTTGGGGGGGGCCCTCTTCCCTATAGAAAATGTAAGCAGTGAAGTATACCACTATGCCTTTTGATGGCCGCAACTTCTTAGAACCCTGTTTTTCATCCATGAATTCCCTCTGCCACCACATGTGTGAAGTAGCCTCTTAACTGTGAAAATTGCTTCCAGATCCTTTCTTTGTACTGTGGTGCAAATGAATAATAATGATTTAAAACAATGGTTCTTTAAACTGTTGTGCAATGGACCACTTCAGCAGTCTAGTGGATGCTTATGGAACCCCTTCTCAGAATGATGTTCTTAAATTATTTTAAAATAATCATATAAAAGAAATAACTTACATTGAAATACAGTTACCAAAATATTTTTTTAAAACTGTAATATATATGTACTTTAATTAGCACACTAACAAAATTCTGGTAGCAAGTCTAATAATGATTATAATTTCTAGGGAATGATGAAGGAAAACCATGTTTTGCCATATTTGCAACAACCATAATATGATATGAAAATACATGTAACTTCTGTTGGTTACAAAGTTGCAATTTCTGCTAATATTACTGTACATGTTGCAGTAATAATGGAAGATAATACTAAATTTAGCTAGAGATTAGTGAAAATAAAGATGTAATATTTTTACACCTTTGATGCCCATTCATGAATGTCTTGTGGATTCTGTGGACTCAAGGTTCAGAACATTGAATTAAGTAGTATCCTTTACATTCTGCTTCCGATTTTTAAGCTTATAGATGATAAGCTGTTGAATTTTAAATATCAGTTGTTAGATGGGACAGAATCAGAAGAAGCCATTGCCTTCTTCCCATTTCTAAAATTACTCCATGAACTAGGGTACCTACTATACATGCTGACATTCCTGAAATTCCGTTGTTTCTTATCATTTGCCATCAAAGGGGCAGTAAAATTTATAATTGCTATTTGGGTAGGGTAATGAAATTAACAATTATAATTGTTGTTTAAGATTCTTGTTTAAATTAACATCCAGTTGGCTATCTAGTCACAGGCCAAGAAACTAAAGAAAGAAGACACAGGGCAAGTAATTTTGGAGTAAAGATATCTGTGCATGGAGTGACCTATAAGGAGGGCCTCCCAAAGTACATGCATCCTAAAGAGCCAGAGGGCAGCTTGATATCCTGGACACTTAAAAGAAAAGTGAATGTCACTCAACCTGGAGACAGACATATTGGAAAGTGGATAAGCAGGTGCTATAAACAAATTGCTCCTATGCATGGACAATCCAATGGATAACCCAGAAATCAATTCATCTACTTCTAGACATGGAATTGTGAGCTCTATAAGAGCTAAATTTTGTTTTACTTTGGGGTTTTTTGTGTGAAAACCACCCTAAACAAGGACATTCCTACTAGGAATCCTGGCCCTAGTATCCAATGAGGAAGGCAAAGAAGAGGTGCCAGTTGAGAGAACTGTCACACTTGCCTGAGCAGCTACCACACTGGAATGTGGTGTCTACAATTAAATCCAGATACAGCCTAAAAGAGAGGCTGTTCCCATAAACCATGCAGTGAAATAGCCTTATTACTCCGACAACTTATTAATGAGTTCTTTTGGGACGTGGATGGGATTCAATGGGGGCTTGCCTTCTTATGAATCCTATACTCTAAAAAGCCTTTGATGGAAAGGCCCTAATATCTTTAAAACATGAGAAAGGAAAAATGACCCCTAGATAAAGTACTACAGTGGCAAAAGTGGCAAATAAGAATATGTGAAAGGTGTCTCTTTCCTTCATTTCTTCCTCCTTTCCTTTCCTTTCCTTTCTTTCTCTCTCTCCTTCTCTTTCTTTCTTTCTCTCTCTCTCTTTCTTTCTCTCTTTCTTTCTTCCCATTTTTTGTTTGGAGGGTTAATTCTTAGAAAATGCAAAATATAGTGTGCATGTGTGTGTAATTGCTATGGTAATGCTGTACATGGAAGTGGACTGAAAAAAATCATAGACACAAAGAGATGATAAGACAGCAGCAGGATGGATGTGTATGTGTTCATGTCTACTCATGTTTATACAAAGCCTTTGCCTACTGCCAAAGCCTCTGGGTACATTTGCATAATTAAAAACAGCAACATAATCAGCATGCTAGAAAAACAGCAATAACTAGATAGCACCCCAAACTTAAACTCCTCTGAACATTCTCTAGGAGATACATGTTGCTAGTGAATTCCATCAGTCTGATCAACTTATTGAGACGTATCCAGTGCCCTGGGGATCAATGGAGTCTCTGCCTTTTTTGTTTTTTGTTTTTTTTGCGGTACGCGGGCCTCTCACTGTTGTGGCCTCTCCCGTTGCAGAGCACAGGCTCCGGACGCACAAGCTCAGCGGCCATGGCTCACGGGCCCAGCTGCTCCGCGGCATGTGGGATCTTCCCGGACCGGGGAGCGAACCCGTGTCCCCTGTATCGGCAGGCGGACTCTCAACCACTGCGCCACCAGGGAAGCCCCGAGTCTCTGCCTTTTGAACGAGGGTAGATATGGTATTTCATAGGGTGAGAGCTTTGGCTAGGAATATCCTTTCAAATATAGAACTTTCCTCTAGTGATATCTAAAATCAGTAGCACTCTGAGGAAAACAAGTGGCATCGTTGCTTGGTAGAATAATACAACCCTTTCCAATTGTACCCAGAATTACTCGGGAAGTGTGGCTTCTGTTGTGTTTGTGAGGCATCCACGGCTGGAGAAACTTCAGAGAACCAGCTGCTCCATAGACAGCTGGAGCCAGCTATCCCTCTGTTCTTCCCCTCTCTCCCCCTCACTCTCTCAGCAACTTCTCATGGAAGGCTTGGTATCCTCGGAAGATTTTCTCTCCTAGCTCCACCATGAGTATCTATTGAAGTTTATTTCCACCTTAAACTCTATGTGCCTTAATAAAATTCAACCACAGCTCCCAGTCACGTTCAAAGTTTAAATATCTTGGTCCTTGGTTTGTTTCATGGCTCTATTCAAGCACAAGCACTGGTAGAATTAATGACAGAATTGCTGATGGAGAAGAGGCAAAAAGGACAAAGTATCTTCCCGTTGGCTCCCACTTACGTACACCTAAAAAAAAGGTACACTGCAGGGTAAACCGGGCTCATGCATTACTTTAGTTGTCTGAGGCAATAATGACCCATTTGCTCTTTGTATGGGAACAGGGCTGATCTTGTGTCCACGTTTATTGCAGACACAAACCAGAAGGCATATGCTCTTGCAACAAAAATATATCATGTCACTTCCACTTTCTCTAATAGTTGTAAAGCAGAGTCTGGAACCTGGCTGAGTCAGAGGACAAGAATCTTTAGATGCAAAATAATTAGCCTATTGAAGTTCCATCTTCATGAATTAACATGTAAAGGATCAAAATGTGTCAAACTTAGTGGATGTGGATTGCCTGTTTTTAATTAAAAACATTGATTGCCCCAGGAATATGATTTGGTGTTCAGAGGGAATTTTTCCCAAATGGAGCCCGCAACTTAGAAACATTAGTTGGCTTTGGGCTTTCAGTTTTCTTTCGTTCTGCTTGCAGCTCTCTGTAGTAGACTATCATGCCTGCTAAGAGCCCCTGACATGGTGCATTTATGGTGCAATAAGCAAAGCTAGATAAAATTGTAGATTGAGATAAGATTAAAACAAAGTTCAAATATTATATGTAAAAACTGAAAAGGACACTTCTCTTTCACAATTGCTCCCTAGGAAGGAATTGTGATTCCCATTCACTCCAGTTTCCATAGCTTTGTTTTCTGGGACACAGTACAGAGTGTATGACATTCATGGACAGAAATGGTGCTGCTCAAATGTACAACCTTGAGACCATTTAATGTCAAGTTCAGCTTCAATTTAGCACTTGTCCCCATTCCTCTTTTCTCCTTTACACCATTTGTTTACATGCCTCTATCTTCTATTAAATTTTAGAAACCTAGACCATATTTTTATACATCTTTAGGTATCTTCCAACGTAGCCCCTAACACAGCGTTCTGTAATCAGTAGTAGTTCAATAAATATTTGTTGGAGACAGAAGTAGATGACAGTGTTTCCCAAAGTGAGATACATGATATGATTACAGACTATAACCAAATGAATCTCTTTATCTTAATAATAATGTAATTATATATGTTCATTATTAAACATCACATACCTCAGATCTATAACTTTCACGATGCATTTATGACACGTTAAAATACTATAACGAATTATTTGAAGAACAAATATTAACAATACTGAATAAGGACTAAGATATAATTTATGTGAATACGACAAAGATTGTGACACTGGTGTGTATGAGAAGCGATGATATGAGGAAACTAAGGGGTCTGTAACTATCCAGTATTTATTATTATCAGTGAATTTTAATGGAAAAAATAAAAATGTTGAAGTCAATTTCAGAGCAGGGAATAGAACCCAGGAATCTTAAATGATGTTGGAAATTCGAGCCTGTAACTACTTTAAAACGAGACCTTCTCATCAAGAAAAGCAGCTGAGTAGACTAACCTGAATGGCCTCTTCTGTGCCTCTAAGTCCAAACATAAGAGCCAAACGAGTGTATTTAATACTGTCCATGTGCATTTCCAAGAGCCATTTCTGGTTGCCTTGTTGTTTTGTCTTTTCTCTAAGTAACCTCTCTTTGTTCACTCTTAATTCATACAACATGGCTGTGCTCCTATTTGCTGCCGACCACAATATGATTTGTCTCTTTATTATATAGGCCAGAATGTGAAGATAAACTTCATTTTGGCTCTGGCAAGTCAGATCTTCATATGCTGTGCCTCCCTTAGTAGTAATTCAAACAGGTTTTAATGTCCTTCCAGAGTATGTGAATGTAGGTGCTTTCTACATTTTTTTCACCTGTGGAAACTACAGTTTTAGATAGTACTTTTATCTTGGTAAATAACACATTTTATATGACCACTTAATGCTCCCATATGTTACTCATGATGATATCTTTCTATTAAGGACTTCTTGAGCACTTACAGCCCTGCTTCATCAATAAACACAGATTTATATTGTTTCCATGAGCTCTAAAGTAGTAAATTTTCTCTAAACAAGGCTTATGGTAAATATAATTGAATTATAGATTGAAATTGCATATTTATAAAGGTACCATGTTACTGGAAGCCCATGCAAAATGCAATTGATGATCACTAATAGAATATTTCCCATTAGGTACAGACTTGCCAGCCTGTATTTCTGCCTGATCCTAATGCTGATATTCTCTGCTTTCCTATATATAAGTTGCAGAAAGTGAGACTTTTAAAATTCAATTGCTTGTATTTTTCCTTTGTTTCATCTTCTTCTCTGACTTTTACTTCTTTAACATGTCACTCTGTGGGATGTGTTAGTATGGATGATTAGAAAAAGATTCCCTCCTGCTACATTTCAAGTCTGTTTAAACTATAAAATGAATAGACAGTTTTATTTCATTCCTTGCGTGAAACAGTCTAATATGAAATGTAATTGCTCTAGTAATACTTGAAGCTGGCCTCTGGGGAATGGTGTTTGAAGATCTCAGTGGGACATTAATTCAGTTGAAATTGTTGTATCTTTCAGGTCAGCCCCTAACTTCCCCATTTTTCTTTAGTGATATAGTATGACACCATGGAAGTATGTTCACAATCAAATTTATTCTTCTGAGCAGATGATACAGCAAATCTTGTATTCACCTCAGTCAGCTGGCATGAGCTAAGCAAAGTGCCTTATTAGATGAAATGTTCCCAATTACTCAGTGGATTAATATAAATCTGTTTATCTGAACCCACAGCTGGCAGTGTAAACTCTTTTCTGAGTTCATTGCTAACACTCTAAAAGGAAGGTCACATTGCTGAAGGGGAAAAAAATAAGAAAAAGAACAAGCAATTCAGTTCTTTCAGACCAGTGGGGCATGCTTTTGTACAACCTGGCAAAACAATCAGCTAGAGACCTGATATCCTAAAAGAGGGTGAAAGGGTCTTCCTAAGTACCCAGTAACAACTGAAAAAGCATTAGGGGATCACAAGGAAGTACCTCCTTGAGTATTCAAATATCACTTCCTGCCTTAAAACCTTGAGACCAGCAACTCAGAACCCCTAAATAGTCATTTTTCAAATTGATTTAAATGTCTTACTGTTTTTTTTCATTTTGGCAGCCAAATCCGAGTCACAAGGAAAACACACACTAATGTAGTTTCTACCATGAACCAGGCATTGCATTAGGCATAATCACATATATTTTCTTATTGAACCTATTTAATTACATTGTGAATAAACAATTATTATCCATATTTTTCAAGTGAGGCAACTGAAACTCAAGAGATTAAGTAATTTTTCCCAAGGTCACATAACAGACAGGTAGAGAAATTGGGGTATTTTTAACATAGACAAGCATGGCTCTAAGGCCCATGTCCTTTGTACTGTATCATGCTTCTCAAAGTACATGGTTGATACCTATAAAATTGCTGTTTTTTTAGTCAAAACTGATAGAACATTTTCAACTACATATGATTCGCCCTGGGGAATTTGAGTTGTTTGACTTAAGAGGATGCACTTACGACTTCACGGTTTTCATGGCAACAAAGAGGGGCTCTGAGTTTGAGGGACCATAAAATTTCAGTTAGTAGTTTTGGAGAAATTTTGAATACATTTAGTAGAATGACCTGTATGCTTTTGACCGGAGAACAGACCAATGCTTCCCAAACTTTAATGTATATACAGTCCCCCAGGGATTATGTTAACATGCAGAGTCTGACTCAGTGGGTGTGGGGTAGGGTCTGTAAATCTGAATTTCTAACAAGCTCCCAGGTGATGCCAATGTTGCTGGTCTGAGAACCATACAGTACTTTGAGTAGCAAGGGATTAGACAACTCTTCTTAAAAATGAGCATCCATTCTTCAAGAATTATCTGGCACCTCTAGCAACTGTTTCTAGCCTACAAAGTCACTAAGAGTAGTTTGTGCTATGCCTTGCTTTCCAAAGCCAAGAAATGGGAGCTCTAGGGCTAGGAACAAGCATCACTGGGCTCTCAAAGAATCATCATAGCACATGCGCTGGCTTTGCTCTCTTCCTCATTCTGTTCGGAGTCTCTTCCAGGCCTATTTAGAGAAATGTGTCCTTCATCCTAGAGAGATACCACCAGCTGTGTGACCAATTGTTAGCTGTAAGCAGTGAGAAAAAGGTAAGTTCAAGAAATTCCAGTTATAGTTAAATTAGGCAAATTAATTAATAAATTACTAATCTTGGGAAGCTATGTTATTAACTCAGTAATAAGGGCACTGTGAAAATTAAGACAAATTATGATTACTTTATAAAGACTATAGATTACCACTATCTTTGGCTGAATAACAAGCCACCCTAAATTTTAATGGCTTAAAATAGTCCATCTTTATTATTGCTCAGAATTCAGTAGGATATGTGGGCTGGGTCAGCTGGGGCTCAGTGGTTTCGGATGGCCTCACTCATAGGACAGAGACCTCAGCTAAAACCTCTCTGTCAGTGGCTGGGACCTCTCTCTTTGTGGTCCCTCATCTCCAAGAAGCTAAATTGGGATTCTTTGCATGATAGTCCCAGGGTTCCCAACAGCAAAAGAGAGGAAGCCCCAGTATGCAATCCCACTGTATGCGTTTTCTTGCATCCTTTTTACATACATGCCATCGTCAAAGCAAGTCACAGCCAAACTGAAATTCAAGGGATGGAGAAGCAGACTTTACAACTTCCTGTGAAATACTGTCAGCATTTTCTCAGTTTAGCTCACTTGGCTCTCTGGCTTTAATTAGTCCCATTCCACCCACAGATAAAGTAAACCTCTACCCATCCCAGTGCCCCGAAAAGTCTCATCTAATGAGTAGATTGTTCTAGATCCAGAGGAGCCTCCTTGGATGGAGTTCTCAATCCAGAAACCTGTGAATTTAAAAGACAAGTCATATGCATTACACACATCCAACATACAGTGTTGACACAGAGAGAGGTTAGCTACAACGGATACTGCCGCTCAAAAAGAAGAGCATGACAGTCACTGATTTGTAGCAGTTCTGAAATCCAGCCTGTTCCAGGGGCAGAAAATGTTTCCTGATTAGAGACCACTTCTTGTCCTTAGGAGAGCCTCCTCAGTACCACAGTTCCGTACTGCTTTTGGCTTCATCCTCTGGCTTTTGACTCTGCTCTCTGAGATATCCTTCCTTTTGCACAAAAAAATGGTCTATATTTGCAGCTGAGAAATTTTCTCACTCTGCTTCTTACGAGTAAAAAATTTAAGGGCCAGATGGCCATTTTTGTTTTCATTTTGAGTTATGTTTATGTTTTTAGTCTAAGATTCGTTTCTTATGGATCTGATTCAGGTCCATTCCACGCCCTGAAAGCCACATTTTCATTTCTTTTAAAGACAAGCCTCTTTCTACTCTGGGCCAGGTGTCAAATTGGCATGGTACAGCAACCTTAGATTCATAGACCTTTAATCTAGCTCTTTCAGAGGACTTTAACAAGGGAATTTATAGTGGATCCTTGATTTTGCCTCTGGCTCTACATCTTGTCTCATGTTGAGAAGTCTTTTTTCCAAGCTAGGGAGACTGATTTGTTTTCCAACCGCGCAAACAATGGCTCCTCTCCTCTAAGTTCTTCTTGCAATCTGAATAGTTCTTTCTTCAGCTCGTATACAACCATACGCATCCACTGATACTTTCTTTCTTTCTTTTTTTTTTTTTTTTTTTGCGGTACGCGGGCCTCTCACCATTGTGGCCTCTCCCGTTGCGGAGCACAGGCTCCAGATGCGCAGGCTCAGCGGCCATGGCTCACGGGCCTAGCCGCTCTGCGGCATGTGGGATCCTCCCGGACCGGGGCACGAACCTGTGTCCCCTGCATCGGCAGGTGGACTCCCAACCACTGCGCCACCAGGGAAGCCCATCCACTGATACTCTCAACATTCTGTTTGGAGATTTCATTATCCAAAATCCAAAAGTTGATTAGGTACACTTTCTGTCTTCCAAGTTATTACAGGCAATAGTTTTGCCAGTTGTTTTGTTGCTTTATAACATGGGTTGCTATTTTTCCAGTCTGTTGTAGACATTTCCATGCCATTTTTCCAGACTTAACTAAGCATTTCCCACCCATTGTTCTATCTAGCTTACTAACAACTTATTCACAGCTTTTCCAGCTTCTTCCTGCTTCCTGGTTCCAAATCTAATGCCACATGTCTTATATTTTGTTTGGCAACACTGAGTTTCTAGGTATATCTCTATCTTATCTTTTGCTGTATAGAGAGTTACCCTAAGACCTAACAACTTCAAACAATATATGTTTATATTTATTCTTTTGCAATGTTCTGTGGACTTTCTGGGTAGTTCTCATGGTCTGGGTTCTCAGCTGGATGGTTGAGAGAACGTGAATATCTAGGTCTTTCCATATGATTTCTCATTCGCAGAGGGCTAGCCTGGGCTACTGCCTGTCATGGTCTCAGGGTTCGCAGTAGCAAGAATGGAAAGCCCCGAGGTGATAGTGTTTATCAAAATATTGCTTGCATAACATTTGCTAAGGTCCACTAACCAATTAAAAACACATGGCCAAGCAACAATTCTATAGGTAGAGATATAGACTCCACATCCTGATGATTGGAGCTGTGAAATACTGTGGCTTCTTTTTTTTTCAAACTGATACTCTAGTACCCAAAGAAACATAATTTTAATTTATTATAAAACCATTTGGACAAATAAAAATCCATTTATTTACATGGAATATGTCAGACTTGGCATTTCATGAAACACATGCAAATATATGCATATTCATATGCCTATTTAAATAAGTGGATACTGATATACACATGTATCCATACATATACTATATATACATATATATATATATATACCTATATAAAGTGTGTAAGTGTATTCCTAAATCAGATGACTTCTTCTGAATAAAAAAGCATGGAATTCATCTTTCTTTTAAAAATCCTGTTACTTTTTTTTTCTTCATTTTATTTTACAGTTAGAATAGTACACTTTATCTGAATTCACTTCGTTTGGCTGAGGACCATTTAAGATGATAATTTAGTTAGTCAAAATCATACTGTTTATTTATATGTTTTATTTAACATCCATATTTCCATGCATCCTATAAATCAAACTCTCTTTTTGTATACATGGCTATATGATACATTCCATTTTTTTTTCATTCCATTTTTAAAAATAGTCTTTTAAGAAAAAGTTCCTGTACTTGGTACAGTATATACTTTTGGAATTTAAATTTAAGTTAGGTTGAGTGTTAACAAATGTAGAATTAAGTTGTTACCTTTAGTTAGGAATTGGTATGCAAATACCAACACCCTGTTTTCGTACAGTACTCCTACACACAACTGTGTCTAACTTCTCCTATTCTAGAGGCTCTTCTGTTTACCTTCCCAAGGGAACAAGCCTCCAGAGTTCTGCTGAAGTAGAGCAGGGGTGCTTGCTGGACTGATGGAACAGAGAGTGGGGATTGGATTAGAGACAGGCAAAGCCCGCTAAGGACCTTCTTGGTTTCAGCTAAATATTCGGATTCACAGGACTACCACAGGCCACACTAGGACTGGCCTGCTCAGAGAGAGAGAGGTGAGAATGACAGCTTTATAGGGGGACAACAACAGGCATTTCTTTGAAAAGTCCTTGCAGCAGCCCATGTGGCAGTTCACAGAACCTCCCCAGTAGCTGTCCTCATCTTAGATCACAGCTTGACGGCTGGGATGTGAGTTCACATCAAGAGGTGCAGGAGTCACTCTAACTTAAAAGATTCATGTCCCACAGAAGTTAATATCTCTTATAAGAATTCTATACACATCAATTCCAGAGACTGCACAGAAGACATACCAGTTACAAGAGCCACCACACAGGAAGGATGAAAGTTACATTCAATCCAGATGTAGTATATCAGGTGATATTTTCGTTGTAAGCAATACTGCCTGATAATATGGTTAACATAGCATTTTTTATCAGTTACCAGAGGAACAAAGTTAGAGAGCTAAATGAAGTTCAAATTCTCAGGCCCAAAGAACGGATTTTGTTAAGTCTTTCTTCACACAATCTAATTGCTTCTTTTAATGTATTATCATTAATTTTTAAAATAAATTTATTTATTTATTTTTGGCTGCATTGGGTCTTCGTTGCTGCATGCCAGCTTTCTCTAGTTGCAGTGAGCAGGGCCTACTCTTTGTTGTGGTAAAAGGGCTTCTCATTGCGGTGGCTTCTCTTGTTGCGGAGCATGGGCTCTAGGTGCACGGGCTTCAGTAGCTGTGGCTCACGTCTAGAGCACAAACTCAGTAGTTGTGGTGCACGGGCTTTGTCGTTCCGTGGCATGTGGGATCTTCCTGGACCAGGGTTCGAACCCATGTCCCCTGAATTGGCAGGTGGATTCTTAACCACTGTGCCACCAGGGAAGTCCTAACTTTTTATTATTAATGAAACAGGAAAGAAAGAAACACATGAATAGAAATGTGGAGAAGGAGGCAGTATAACGCAGTGTGTAGATAAGGGAATTTCAGTCTGTTTTTATACTCTCAAGGAAACATGAGGTAAACATACCATCACAGAGTCAGAATGGGGATGAGGTGTGGGACATTAGTGGTAGGAGGAGAAAGTGTGAAGTAGGCCATTTTATGAGTATTTGATGATGACCCCAACAAAAAATGTTATGTTCAGGATTTTTTTTTATTAGAAAGTATTGATGTATTACTTAGGATAGGCTAAATGCAATAACAAATAGACTCCAAAGTGTATAATGGTCCAAACACAATAGAAGTCTATTTCATGTTTATGTAACAGTATTAGCCTGGAACATAGGGTGGTGGGGTGACCTCCCTCCATGGAGTCAATTTGGGACAAAGCCTCCTCCACCTTCAACACTTGGCTTCCAAAGTTGGAAGGTCCTCTTTCTTCTAGTCAGAATGAAAGAGTGTAAGGGGAGTTTTGTTTGAGGTAGGTCTAGAAGTGGCATCTGTCACTTCTGCCCAAGTGCCACTGGCTGGAACTAAGGCAAATAACCACACTTAATTTCAAGTAAGGCTAACAAATGTAGTCCAGTTATGTGCCTACTATAACAAGGAGAATAGATATTTCATTGAGCAGTAGTATGGGCATTTAGATTTGGGAAAGATTTCTATTATGTACATTTTATTAAATATAATATAAATGTTATTTTAGAATCCAAGCATGTGGTCCATTACTTTTAAAGAGCTTATTTGAAACATCTAATTCCTTACTAATTTCAGGTCAGTAAAATATTATTTTAAAAATAAGTAGCAATCATATCAATAGCATTGCATTAAGGACAGTCTTTATGTCATTATAGTGATTTACATGTATATACAAGTGTATACTGTTTTATATAAAACATACCCCTAGACTTTGCAAAACTGGCCATAACTCAATTACTTTCATAGTAAATGAGGTGTTCATCTTTACTTTTAAAGAGAAACTTATTCTTTTATCTCTATGGCTTATTTTCAGAGATATTTACTTCTTTTAAGTCAGGTACCAGAGTATTTTACTCAATTCTGCATGACACCAAATTACCACGTTACAGTGCACGTGCCTTTTTTTTTTTTTTTTTCGGTACACAGGCCTCTCACTGCTGTGGCCTCTCCCGTTGCGGAGCACAGGCTCCGGACGCGCAGGCTCAGCGGCCATGGCTCACGGGCCCAGCCGCTCCGCGGCATGCGGGATCCTCCCGGACCGGGGCACGAACCCGTGGTCCCCTGCATCGGCAGGCGGACTCCCAACCACTGCGCCACCAGGGAAGCCCTACACATGCCATTTTAAGGGATCACAAGAAGCCAAATACGGAAGTAGGAACATCCAACTTATTAAAATGCTTCTGCTCCTCTGCTTGATGCTGACCGAGGCTCTACTTTTTGGTTATCTTGCTTTTCTTAACAGAACATAGAAGCTGCAGGGGAACTTAACAAATACCATTTTCACTTTAAAACACACTTCATGACACTAAAATAAAATAATAATTGGAGGATAAATCTTTATAACTCATATATTAAAATCAAACGTTAAAAATGTACCCTCTCTAAGGTTTATAAACGTGAATTCTTTTAATTTCATCATTAATTTTACCAGTTTTACACATCTATGAGATGTCTTTGGTTTCACTTATGGTGGTTTAAAGTACAGCATTTTTTTTTCTTTTTAATAAAGGGACTTCTCAAAAATTAGAAGAAAAAAGAGCAAACTCACTATTTGACAGCCTGTTCCATCCGTTCACATCTTTCTGTAACATTATCCTTTTGATCTAATGGGCTCCAGTAAAAGATGAAAGTTTGCGTGGTGTGTGAGCCAAACTTGCATTGCTGTTTTTAAGTTACACAAGGATGAGAGGAAAATGCTGTTCTTACTCTTTGATTATTTTTGCATATGCGTAACTTAGAAAGTGACTGTAAAAATTGAAACTTTCCATGGGTCTAGTTTGCAAAAAGGAAGCCACTCATGGCCAATTTAGAAAAATAAACATCCAAATTATGAATATTTGAAAAATTACTCCAAGGCCAGATTTGTGACATTTCAAACATTTAAAGTTGCCCTCATTGCTGATAGTCTTGTCTATTGCTGAGGAAATTCACACCCGTGGCATAACTATTTCATACCTATATAGTGGTGGCGTCTTTGGAAATCTTTTTTTTTTTTTTTGCTCGGGTTGGGGGAATAACAGTGAACCAAAGTGACTCTCAATTTCAACAGTACTGTTTTGCACAATGTGTCAGTGTGTCTGTAATCTCTCAACTTCAGGAATGAAAATACAATTACAAAGGAGAGTAAATCTGGATATGTTGTTCAGACATACTTACTTCCTACACTTAAAAATTATAGCAGTGTACATATGCTTAGACCCTAAAAATTACCAGGAAACCCATTTCTCACCAGAGGTTACAACAGACAAAATGTTCACATATCTAATTTTATTTGAGGAAAGAGAGAAGATTTGTTTTAGTCACCTTAGCATCTTAAGCTAAGATGGTAAAATGCTTCTTTGCCAAGTGATGCTTTTCAGAATTTAATGCTAAAATAATATTATGGAATTAAAAGTGACCCTAAAGACTATCTTATAAAAATGCCCCACCCCTTTTGTTGATGACTAAAGTAAGACTAAGTGATAATATTAATTGAAGGTGATGAAAATCATATGTTTTAATTCAGTATAACAATAAAGATTGCCTGATGCAAGGTGTTACCTTGTGTGCTATGGCTTGCTGTGCTAGGTTTTAAACATTATAACATGAAAAGCACAAAATCTGAACATCACTTTCCTGAAATCATAAGCAGAGTGTCAAAAGAATTAGTTTTCTGTTCACTTATTTTTTTGGGGTGAGAGCTTCATGCTTATATATTATAGAGATTATATATCTCCAAAACATCGCTCCCTTAAATTTTGGTCATGTATCAGTTTCCTTGATCCTGTAACGACATTTGATGTTGAGCAAATGAACATGTCAAAGAAACTCTTCTTCATGATTCCAAGTAATCTAGGAACATATTATGTAAGAAAACACATTTTCTTCAAAATCTGCAGTATAAAAACAAATGATCCCACTAGTCAATGTAAACATAAGGTAGAGGAGGCCAGTGAAAAGGCTACCATCCACCAATCACCTCCTCAGAAGTTCTTCACCCACCTACCATATACTCCTGTCAGATAAATCTACTTCCAGTCTCTCATGTCAATTCTTTCCCCTCCATCCCGCTACTTTCCTGTTCACTCAGACCTTCGTAATCTTTATTGGGCCTGTTTCTATTGCCTCCTAACAATCTGGCTCTACACCATTGCCAGAATGGTTTACATAAAATGGAACCCTGACCACACCATCTTCTATTCTACTTACATACAAACTTTTTGAGGTTTTTACCATACCTAAAGAATTAAGTTCAGACTCCTTAACAGGGCACACAACATAATGTTTTTTATCCATTCCCTTCCTACCACTCTGTCTCATCTCTGATCACCGCTCAGTTCCCTTCTGTCAGCACCCAAAGCCACATGTTATCATGCCTGTTTTTATTGATCTTTTTATTTTGTATGCCAAACTGTCCTCCTCTCACTTCATCTGCTTTAAAAACCTCTAAAATTAAATTTTTAAGTTAACATCTCTAACACATCCCTGGCATACATAACCATCACCTAGACATATCTTTGGCTGGGGAGGAGAGTACATTATCTCAATACTTCTGCTATAATTTTGTGATTTCTCTTGAAGTCAAATTTATCATGCACCCTCATAAAACAGAGTAGACTTTGAATGAAAATAAAATGCCTGGTTTGTGTCAATGAGCTCCATGTTCCACACCAACTCATGATTTTTTCTGCATTGAATCATGCTTGCTTTTAGAGGAATGGAGTCCTGATACTACCACCATGCAAATCATGTCTCTAGAATACATTGGATTCTTGCAGGATGCAATGACTTTTAGGCAACTCTAATGCTTTGGGGCAAATGCAGATCAGATATGCTGTTTAGCAATTGACTGATAATTCCCCTAACATGTTCAAGTGACTTGAGAGTTAACGTAAAGGTATATGGCTTCAATACCAAGAAGAAAAAAAAATGGGTTTGACTATATCTAAGTCATATATTCTCATTACTTTTGGAAAAAAAGGCTTTGCATTTGGCAGATTTTTTCAGTTACACACTATAAAAGAAGAAAATGTTTTGCTCATCCTGGCAAGAACAATATTTTCCTTTTTAGATTTATTTTTTAAATAATTTGCTGATTGAAAAGTCACACAGGTAAATCATTTTCTCCAGAAGTAATGACATTCCCAGGCCAGCAGGCTTTAGTTCAAAATACTAAACCAGGCAATGTCTGGAATATCCATTTCCAAATGGCATGCCAATGGGATCAAACCCTGGCATATTCAACCTCTATTTGAATGAGTAACATACTTTTAAAATAGAACTGGCAAATCAAAACATTTAGAATTCTGACCTTGGCTTAGAGATATAATGACATGCTTGAGGTTGACTTTACTATTTAATATGAAGCATCAACACCTGGCTGCATAGTAATTATGAAAGAAGATGAAGTTTAATTGCTGGAAAAACTACAATGTTGTCCAGAAGCAAAGTCTATGATTTAAATGTATATTAGATGGCCTAGAAATGTGCATCTCAGTGCTTCTCATCAAAACTATACTGCCGGGCTTCCCCGGTGGCGCAGTGGTTGAGAGTCTGCCTGCCGATGCAGGGGACGCGGGTTCGTGCCCCGGTCCGGGAAGATCCCACATGCTGCCGAGCGGCTGGGCCCGTGAGCCATGGCCGCTGAGCCTGCGCGTCCGGAGCCTGTGCTCCGAAACGGGAGAGGCCCACGACAGTGAGAGGCCCGCGTACCGCAAAAAAAACAGAAAACAGAAGAACTATACTGCCCACCTCACCCAGATTTTCTGTTGCATGAGTAGATATTCACTATTTGGTGTGTGATTTTCTAACTGCATCCGAAATTCTGTAAGGTTAAGGAAATTAATATCTATTCTATTCTACAGCCTCTCTCCCTTCTTTCATTTAGTGTTTATTGAATGTCTGCTATTTTCCAAACAGCAATGCTGAAGGATGCAAGTACAAACAGCAGTGTTCCCTATTCTTGAGACTTTCACTCTAATGAAAAAAATAGATATAAAACAAATAATTATAATGTACTAGGAAAAGCGGTGTACTACAGGCATATAAAGAACATTATGGGACAAGAAAGGGAACAACCACACTGGCCTAGGAGTGATCCTGGAGATCGCTTTGGGCTTGGCCTTGAAGAGTGAGCAGGATTTAAATTAGAGCAAGGAGGGTAAGAACATGTCAGGTAATGGCAAAGGCCAGAAGGCCCTATGGGGCAGGGTATACTCACATTAGTGCTTGCTCCAATTAGCTTTGGCTGGAAGACAGCATGTTCTCCAGAAATCTTACTATAATTCTATGACTTCTGTAAGTAACAGGAACAGAATAGAAATGTAAGTTCTGAGCAATGTAATACAGCAGAAGTGTGTGTTTAAAGCAAGAAATTTTGAGCCAGACTGCCTGGGTATGGATTCCAACCCGAACACCTAAATACTGTCTGACTTTCAGCAAGTTATTTAAGTGCTGTAAGCTTCAGTGCCCTGCCCTGTAAATTGAGGAAGATATTAATAATTGCCTCATAAAAATTTTTGTCCAGATTAAATAATTATTATAACTTTCTTAGAAAAGTGAGGGACATGTGAGAACTTTCCATAAATGTTAGCATCAATTTTACACAGTATTGCTGACCTGTAATTTTTATACCATACAATTCACCCATTTAAAATATGTAAGTCAATGATTTTAGTAAGTTCAGAGGATTATGCAACTATCACCTCAATCTAATATTAGAATATTTTCTTCCCCTCAAAAAGATACCTATTGAATTTCACTCTCTGTTTTTACTCTTCTATCTCCCAGGTCTACGTAAAACCTAATCTCATTTCTGTCTCTATAGATTTGCCTATTTTGGGCATTTCGTGTAAAAGTCATTATAAAAAATGTGGTCTTTTGTGTCTAGGTTCCTTCTCTTAGCATAGTATTTTCAAGATTCATCCATATTCATTCCTTTTTATGGCTGAACTATATTCCATTGTGTGAAATGCCACATTATATTTATATATTCATGAGTTGATGGGCATTTTGGATGTTCTGTTTGTTGTACATTATGAAGAGTGCTGCTATGAACATTTGTGTACAAGTTTTGCATGGACGTATGTTTTCATTCCTCTTGGCCGCATACATAGAATGTAGTTGCTAGGTCACATGTTAACATTTTGACATTTCGAGCAATTGCCAAACTGTTTTCCAAAGTAGCTGCACAATTTTCTTTACCATCAGGAATATGCATGAAGGCTTGAATTTAATTGTATCCTCACGACTGATTGTTTCATCTATTTTTTGTGAAAATTGCTGTTCTAATTTTGACAGGGCTTGCACTGAATCTATAGATGGCTGTGGGTAGTGTAGACATTTTAACAATATTAACTCTAATGATCCAAGAACATAGGATTTGTTCATTTATTTTATTTATTTATTTTTTAATTTGGGGGGGTTGCTTCTTTATGCTACACTAACATATAGTGTTGGGGTAGTTTGGAGGGTTCAAAGATAACTACCTTCAAGGAACTTGGAGTCAAGTGGAGGAGATACTAGTAACCATAATTCAAGGCAGACAGAAGTGAGTGCTGAGTAAGTCAGGATTGTTTTTGTTGTAAGTGACTAGATCTGGCTTAACTAACAAAGGGAATATATTTCTCATGTAATTAAAGTGACTAGGGGTATCTTTACTTTTATTTATTTATTTTTAAACATCTTTATTGGAGTGTGTTAGTTTCTGCTTTATAACGAAGTGAATCAGCTATACATATACATATGTCCCCATATCTCCTCCCTCTTGCGTCTCCCTCCCTATCCCACCCCTCTAGGTGGTCACAAAGCACCAAGCTGATCTCCCCATGCGATGCAGCTGCTTCCCACTAGCTATCTATTTTACATTGGGTAGTGTATATATGTCCATGCCACTCTCTCACTTCATCCCAGCTTACCCTTCCCCTCCCCAAGTCCTCAAGTACATTCTCTACATCTGCGTCTTTATGTTTTTCATCAATGTCTTATGATTGTTGGTGTATAGATCATTCATTTCCTTGGTGAAATTTATTCTTTAGTATTTTATTATTTTGAGGCTATTGTAAATGAGAATGTTTACTTTTTTCAGAGAGTTTATTGTTAAAGAAACACAAATAATTTTCGTATGTTGATTTTGTATCATGAAGCTTTACTGAATTCATTGATGACTTTGAAGAGTGTTTTGGTGGAGTTTTTAAGATTTTTCTATATACAAGATCACATCATTAGCACACAGACACAATTTTACTAACTACTTTCAGATTGCTCGCCTGATTGCTGTGGTTAGGACTTCAGGTATAATGCTGAATAGGAGTAGTGAGAGTGGGCACACTTGTCTTGTTTCTCATCTTAAAGGGAAAACTTTCAACCTTTCACCATTGAGTATGATGTTAGCTGTGAGACTGTCATGTATGAGCTTTATTATGTTGAGGTACATTCAGTCTACACCTACTTTATTAAGAGTTTGTATCATAAAAGGATGTTGAATTTTCTGAATACTTTTTCTGCATCTGTTGAGATTATTTTATCATTTAGTCTATTAATTTCATTCTGTTAACCATCATTGCATCCCAGGGATAAACCCCACTTGATCATGGTATATAATCTTTTCAATGTACTGATTAATTTGGTTTGCAAGCCTTTATTATTTATTTATTTTTTTAACATCTTTATTGGAGTATAATTGCTTTACAATGGTGTGTTAGTTTCTGCTTTATAACAAAGTGAATCAGTTATACATATACATATGTTCCCATTTTCTCTTCCCTCTTGCGTCTCCCTCCCTCCCACCCTCCCTATACCACCCCTCTAGGTGGTCACAAAGCATCGAGCTGATCTCCCTGTGCTATGCGGCTGCTTCCCACTAGCTAGCTATTTTACGTTTGGTAGTGTATATATATTGAGAGTTTTTCATCTATATTCATTAGGGATATTATCTTGTGGTTTTCCCTTCTCATAGTGTCCTTATCTGGCTTTGGCATCAGGGTTATGCTGGCCTTGTAAAATAGGTTTGCGAGTATTCCCTGCTCTTCAAATTTTTAGAAAATTTTGAGAAGAACTGGCATTATTTCTTCTTTAAATATTTGGTAGAATTCACCAGTGAAGACATCTGGACCTGGGCTTTTTTTATGGGAGGAGGTTTTGATTACTGATTCAATCACCTTACTCATTGTGAGGCTGATCAGATTTTCTATTTCTTCATGATTCATTCTTGGCAGGTTGTACATTCCTAGGAATTTATCATTTTCTTCTGAGTTGTTTAATTTATTGGCACAGACTTGTTCATAGTAGTCTCTTTTGATCCTTTGTATTTCTGTGGTATAAATTATAATGTCTCCTCTTTCATTAATAATTTCATTTATTTGAGTCTTATATTTTTCTTGCTAAGTCTAGCTAAAGGTTTGGCAATTTTTTAAAAACTAACTCCTAGTTTCATTGTTTTTTTTTTCTTTTTTCCCCTGTTGTTTTTCTATTCTCTGTTTTATTTGTTTCTGTCCTGATCTTTGTTATCTCCTTTCCTTCTTCCAAGTTTTGTTTTAGTTTGTTATTCTTTTCTGGTTTAGTAGACTTCTGGCTGCTCTAACATTTTGCTTGTATCATGGAGCTACCAGACTTCTCTTTTTTTTTTGAGTCTTTATTGAATTTGTTACAATATTGCTTCTGTTTCATGTTGTGGTATTTTTCTTTTTGGCTGCGAGGTATGTGGGATCTTACCTCCTGACCAGGGATTGAAACTGCGCCTCTGGCATTGGAAGGCGAAGTCTTAACCACTGGACTGGAAGGGAAGTCCGTACCAGCCTTCTCTTAATTGTTCTCTACCAAAACCTCCAATACCCTTAGGCATGAAGTTCTCCATGCTCTATTTCAAATAAATTCAGACTCCATCAATTCTACGGCCTGCCTTTATTCTGGACAGAGCACCAGAACTACTCCACTGAAACTTGGTGGGTTGAGGGGGGAGCTAAATTTTTCTGGAGTGATATCTTCACTGAGTGGTCATAGGATGGGGGCAGTGACAACTTCTAGTCTTCTCAGTTTGACGCTTCTAACATGGAACTTCCACCCTGCAACCAATCTCAGGTAGAGATCACTGGGGCCTCTTTATTCTCACCCCACAACATTTTGAGTAGAGCTTCTGCTCCATGGGTAGGGGATAGATAGGGGAATGGATACCTAGTCCTTTCAGTCATACTTGGCTGGGGTAGACCTTCTGCAACAGGCAACAGGAGGGGATGAGAAAACCCAACAGCCTGCCTTTGCAAGGGTGAAATCATATCCCCAAACTGGATAATGGGGGAGAGAGAGAGAGAGCTCCACCTTCTTAGTCCTCACCTGCTAATTGTAGAACACTCAGGGTAGAGCTTCTGTAACGCAAAGCTTGCAGAGGTGGGGGCAGTTGTGGTGGTAAGGGATTAGAAAATGGGTCAGTTATGTTCTATAGTTATGTTCTTACTGAGATTTAGTAGATTTTCTTTAACGATTGTTTCTCTGTTTGCTGTTTGCCCTTAGGATAATTTCCAGAGACTTTGAATAATTGCTGGTTTGGTTTTCTGTTTAAAATAATTTTCACAAGTAAAATTGTTTTGTTGAGGAGAAAGTCCACCAGTCTTCTTACTCTGCCATTCAGGAGGTCCTGCCTCCTTTAATTATTTATTTTTTCCAGTGCATTTTTTTTTTTTACCTATTATGATAGAGTGTTAATCATTTAATTCCTTCTATAACTGTAAATCTTGCCATTTTTTATAAGAAGCTGAATTTCCTCATGTCTGACAAGAACCTCTGTAATTAAAAAAAAAAAAAGTTATGTGGTCATATGTTTTGAATCTATCTTATAGGCCCCTATTGGATAATCAGATTTCTCATTAAAATATTCAAGAATCTAAGGAATCTTACACAGAGGAAAATGAACTCTTCATAAACTATCATTTCCTAGAAGTGAGGCAGTGCTAAGCAAGAGCCTAGAGACAAGAATAGAACAAATTGTGTGATCTGGAAATTGGAGGCCATAGTGGAAACACAGATGCAGGCAATAGATGCTAGGACACAACCAGGATCATGTGCAGAAATATCCATTTCAACTGAGGTCAGTGGAGGTGCATCTCTACCATGAAACATGAAATATATGTATCCTACCCCTAGCCACTGCCAGAACTTTTATGCCATCCCAAGGAGAAGGAGGGGGACAGTGAGGAGAAAACGTTTTTCTGATCATGTACTGCCAAATAGACTCTTTTTTTTTTAATTGAAATATAGTTGATTTACAATGATGTGTTAGTTTCGGGTGTACAGCAAAGCGATTCAGATCACTTTAGATGCTTTTCCATTACAGGTTATTACAAGATGTTGAGTAGAGTTCCCTGTGCTATACAGTAGGTCCTCGTTGGGTATCTATATATAGTAGTGTCCATATTTTAATCCCAAACTCCTAATTTATCCCTCCCCCTTCCTTTCCCCTTTGAGACTGGGTTTTAAACTAAAAATTAGTGAGTTACTTTGATTATATAAGGTTAAATTTCCCATCTGACATAGACTGAATGTTTGTGCCCCCTAAAATTCTATGTTGAAACTTAATCCCCAATGAGATGGTATTTAGAGGGGCCTTTGGAAGGTGATTGTCATGAAGACAGAGCTCTCATGAATAGCATCAGTGCCCTTATAAAAGATACTCCAGATTGTTTCCTTGCCCCTTCTCCCATGTGAGGATACAGGGGAAAATCAGCAGTCTGCAACCCAGAAGAAGGCTCTCCCCAGAACTCAATTATGCTGGCACCCTGATCTCAGACTTCCCGACTCCAGCACTGTGAGAAAAAAATTTCTGTTATTTATAAGCCACCTAGTCTATGGTATTCTGTTACGTCAGACATCCTTCAAGCATAGATGAATAAACCAGACCAAATTCAGTTCAGTTATATAAATAAAAGGAAGTTACATATTTGAACACTTGAATTTTGTGATTAAAAATTCATACCTCCTACATTATACTGCACTATTCCCGTGTAGGTGTCATGTGAAACATAAGAAATACAAGGTGAAAAGAAAAATTCAAATAACATTATAATGAATAACAATTTGCTCTCAAATTGCTCACACACACACACACACGCACGCATGCATACACACGCTACTCAGTTCAAATATACCCATAAGAAGTTGGCTTTCAAACTTCTCTTACTATCCCAGGCATTAACTTTAAATGACTGAAATTGTATATAATAATTCATAAGACCCCCATTAGATATCATTTATAATACTTTGGACAGATAAACTGGACCAAATTTTTCTTCTGAGTATTCTGCAAAAGAAATAAATGTTCTACGAAACAATATTACATAAGCAGACCACTTGGGAGATGTCTAAACAACTTAAAGAGTATACAAATACTTCTGAAGCAGCACAAGGTAATTTATAAGCTTCTATTTATAAAGGAATTGCTGAAAGTTATTGTAGAGGGCATTCATTTAAGCAAATCCCTTAGGACCATTAAAATGCAACAGTGAGATGAATTCTACCTACTGTACTCTGAAGGAAAGTGCAGTTGAGACACACAGCATTATGCATGACCCCCAATTCATGGCAAAACAGATTTCCATAAAGACTTTTGAGTTCTGCCTAATTCTCACATACATTGATCTTGTGATTTAACACATCTTTCATTTGTATCTGGCTTTAGTTACATTATTTTCAATTTTTTCTCTGTACTTTCTCTTAGCCTGTGTATGTTTTATTCCTTATACCTAAATCGCCCAACCCCAATATTTCTCTGAATTGGAAATTTCCAGATGAGGAAGACTGGTAAGCAATCCCTCTTCTGGGAACCTTTCTTTACAGGCCTTAGAAGACAGAAGCTTTCTTTCTTACCTGCTGTCTATGTCTGTGCAACAAAATTCTGTGCATGAAATAAAGGACTTGGCCATGTTTATATTATGATGCAATATTTTTTAATAGCCGTGAACACTGCATACCATGATACAATAGTATCCAGTAGGGTTGAAGTTAATAAAAGTGACACATAGCTACTTCATAATGCCAACAACTGCAGATTTCTTTCTTCTTTTCAAATGGATCTGCCAACTGGTGTCCTCTCAGAACTTTAAGGGAACTGCTCTGTAGGAATCTGCTCAGTCATTCTGACATGCTCTTAGAAAATAAGACTGGTGATGATCAAATCTGCCTGCTGAATGATAATAGCAACCTCTGCCCATTCTCCAGAAGCCTATGGCCATCAGCAGAGGCGTTCTGCTTTATGAGCTATCAATAGTGTGTTATCCTCTAAGGTCAAATCTCGGGAAGATAGAACCACACCTCTTTCTCTTACACAAAGTGTATTGCATGGAGCAACACTAAAAATTATTCGTAGAGGTCCAATGTCACATTAATAATATGAATTTAGGAACCCAGGAGGAAAGAGTTCTGTCATTTAACTTGAATGGGTTTTCCATTGCTTTGCAAGCATTTTAAGGTTGCTCACTGTGCATTCCTTTCTGGGAATCATTTAATAGTTCTTGCATAATACATGATACATTTTCTAGATAAAGTTTGGAAACTATTTCTTGCATATATACATTTTTTTTCTTTATTAGGGCCAAGTTCTTCTAAACTAACTACTCTAAAATATGAATGACTTTATGTATCAAGGGGTTAATGTGATCAATATAAACTGTGGAGTCTCCTTGGCATATGTTCTAAACCTCTAGGGAGCTGTAGATTGGGGCTGCGAAGTGCTCTTTGACTACTTCCTGTTTCCATACCTTGTGCAGTCTGTATTGAATTTTTCGAAAAGAGATAAGTGATATGAACTTCCAGGCTTATTCTAATTTCAAATAAATCTCCAATATAATGATGAGTCATTTATTACACAGCATGGCCTCTAATAAACTTTTATATTAATACGGCAAAAAAATAAAAACGTGTATCTAAGCTTCTATTAAGATATTGCCTATTAAAAAGCTCCTGGCACTGGGCAATTCGAATGGTTGACAGCCTTCTCGTCTGCTTGCTGTACTTCATGTGGATCTTTCTATCATAAATAACAAAACATTGAAACTGTTTTTGAGGAGAAAAGAAGATGCACCAAATTTGTTGGCAAGGCTTTCTTCAGCTAAAACTGGTTTTTTTTTTAAATTTTATTGGAGTATAGTTTATTTACAATGTTGTGTTAGTTTGAGGTGTACAACATAGTGATTCAGTTACACATATGCATATATTCATTCTTTTTCAGATTTTTTTCCCATATAGGTTATTACAGAATATTGAGCAGAGTTCCCTGTGTTTTACAATAGGTCCTTGTTGATTATCTACTTTAGATATAGTAGTGTGTGTATGTCAATCCCAAGCTCCCAATTTATCCCCCACCCCCCACTTTTCTTCTTTGGTAACCACAAGTTTGTTTTTGAAATTTGTGAGTCTGTTTTCGTTTGTGAGGTGATACCTCATTGTAGTTTTGATTTGCATTTCTCTAATAATTAGCTACATTGGACATCTTTTCATGTGCATCTTGGCTATCTGTATGTCTTCTTTGGAGAAATGTCTATTTAGATCTCCTGACCATTTTTGATTGGGTTTTTTGTTTTTTGATATTGAGCTGTTTGTATATTTTGGAGATTAATCCCTTGTTGGTCACTTAGTTTGCAAATATTTTCTCTCATTCTGTGGGTTGCCTTTTCATTTTGTTTATGGTTTCCTTTAATGTGCAAAAGCTTTTAAGTTTAATTAGGTCCCATTTTTAAATTTTTGTTTTTATTTTCATTACTCTAGGATGTGGATCCAAAAGATATTGCCGCAATTTATGTCAAAGAGTATTCTGCCTATGTTTTCCTCTAAGAGTTTTATAGTGTCTGGACTTACATTTAGACCTTTGAATCATTCTGAGTTTATTTTTGTGTATGTAGTTAGAGAATGTTCTAATTTCATTCTTTTACATGTTGCTGTCAAGTTTTCCCAGCACCACTTATTAAAGAGACTATCTTCTCTCCATTGTGTATTCTTGTCTCCCTGTCTTAGATTAATTGACCATAGGTGCATGGGTTTATTTCTGGGCTTTCTGTCTTGTTCCATTGACCCATATTTCTGTTTTGTGCCAGTACCATACTTTTGATGACTACAGCTTTGTAGTATAGTCTGAAGTCAGGGAACCTGATCCCTCCGGCTCTGTTTTTCTTTCTCAGGATTGCTTTGGCTATTTGGGGTCTTTTGTGTTTCCATACAAATTTTAAGGTTTTTTGTTCTATTTCTGTGAAAAATGCCATTGGCAATTTGATAGGGATTGCATTGAAACTCCTCTAGATTGCCTTGGTTAGTATAGTCATTTTGACAATATTGATTCTTCCAATCCAAGAATATGGTATATCTTTCCATCTGTGTCATCTTCATTTTCTTTCATCAGTGTCTTATAGTGTTCAGAGTATAGGTCTTTTGCCTCCTTAGGTAGGTTTATTCCAAGGTATTTTCTTCTTTTTGATGTGATGGTAAATGGGATTGTTTCCTTAATTTCTCTTTCTGATCTTTCATTGTTAGTGTATAGGAATGCAAGAGATTTCTGTGTATTGATTTTGTATCCTGCAACTTTACTGGATTCATTGATACACAGAAAATGCTGAAGATGCTACCAGAAAACTACTAGAGCTCAAAAGTGTTGTATTATTAAGAGGCAACATTAAATATTTTATTTTTTAGGTTTCTGTATAAGTAAAAAATAAGATACCTAGATAATTAGAAGTATAGATATGTTATATGATACTGAAATATGTCATATAATGCTGTTTGTATTTCAGGCGATTGCCAGATTTAGTTCATAGGATGATAGGAGATTTTGAAACAGTTTGGGGACACTTAGCACATCACCACTCAAGCCTATATTAGTAAAGATCAACATGAAGGTTAGAAAAGTCCTTCAGATTTCTTTGGAAAGGATTGTTAGTATACTAGTTTCAGTGTACACACAATCACACAGACACACACACACACACACACACACACACACACACACACACCACGGGAGAAGGGTGATTCCCCATCACATAAAGCCAAAAGAAGTGCTTAGAGGATTTCTCTTGCAACCTCTGAATTTTTGTGAATGTGTAGGTTGATACCTAAGCATGTGTTGAGATCTAAAGTTAAAAGCCTTGGGAGGGTTGGGACCTGGTTGTAGGGGATTAAAGAGAGGAGACAGGCAGCATTGGGAGCCAGCTGACCTTCCACTGATATAAGGGCAATATACGTCGTTCTGGTGAGCAAGTTGTCTCCTTGTAGAAGGGAGCTGTGATAGTTTTGATCTATGGTCACAAATTTCTTTGGTATCTTCCAGTCGAGAAGTAATATATCCAGTCTCTTTGAATTTGCGTGGCTTATGACTCTTTTGATCCAAAGGATTTGGCAGAAGTGAAGCTATATGATGCCCTACGCTAAGTTATAAGTGCAATGCAGCTTTCAGGTTTCCTCTGGGATATTCCTTTTTTTTTTTTTTTGAACCCTGAACTCCAAACAATTGCTCAGTCTTCAAGCCACATGGAATAGCTGCATATAGGCATCCTTTTCAACAGCCACTGCCGAGCACACAGAAAGTAGGCAGCATCAGTTGCCAGCCGGGTGAGTGAGCCGTCCTGGACATCCACCCAGGTGAGCCTTCAGAGGGCGACTATCAGAGCCAGCATCTAACCACCATTGCATAAAAAAGCCCAAGTGAAAACCGCCCAGCTGAGTCTTTTCCAAGTTCCTGATCCATAAAGCAATAAGCAAGATAAAATAGTTGCTTTAGACAGATCAGTTTTAAAGTAATTTATTACAGAACAATAATAACTGGACCACAAATCGTCTGAAATCTCAAGAGAAGGTTTTAAGATGGATGATAGTTTGTAGTTTTTATATTATACGGACTGAAAAAAATTTTTATTATTTCAAAAGTAGAGCCATTAATATATTGTTTGAGGATGTCAAGAAAAGCAGTGAGATTTTCTTAGATTTCATTCTGGGAGGAAAGGTACATCCCCTAGAGCTGATTAAAAATAGCAGATATAAAAAATAATTATGTTCCTTCCTTCTAGCATCAAGCTGAGTCCAGTTTACTTAATAAATCAGGTTCCAGCTCCATCATCACCATTACCTTTACAAGAAATTCATATGTTCTGATTAAGTTTTTAAAGGCCTCTATCAAAACATTTATTTTGGCATAAAGGAGGCATCTTCATAAGCCCTCCTTAACCCATTTTTAGTGATTATCCAGTTAACATTGGGTTAGTCACAGATGGTTCAATAAAAGACATCCTTTTGAAGGAGACGTCAAGTCTCAGGAAGCCAGATTCAGTGAAAGCCTCAACAAAGAGTGGAATGGAAAGAATCAGAAGAAATCCACAAAAAACAATGATTTTGTATTTTTCTAATTTCACTTACATACAGTAATTATCTTATACTCGAATTATCTTCTCTTTTTAGTGACCCATCTTCTTCCCTGAACTACTGAAACAATGCAGTTTAGGCTTCCACTGTGACTGACCCACAGTGGTGGAATCTCACTGGGCATGATTCACCCCCAGTATTCTCACACAGCTTTAGAAAACTTAAAATGAATTTCTCTTTGCTCTAAATTAACTTATAAAAATAATTATCTTTTGCTCCAGTGCCCTACATATATGATGCAGTGTATTAGGTCATATTCTAAGGAGACCCCAGTGACTCACATTCTTCTACGATCTCTTCCATCCTGAGTGTGGGTGGACCCGTAAATATGTTGACATATCACTCTTGTGATAAGATTTGTGAAGGGAGATTATCCTCCCTGGCCCTGACCTAATCAGGTGAGCACTTAAAGAAACAAGCTGCAAGAGGAATTCCATGTGAGGGAGATTCTCTGTCTCTGGCTTTGAAGATTCAAATACTGAGGCTGGAGGGGGAAGCAGGTGGCAAGGAATGTGAGCACCATCTAAGATCTGAAAGCACCCCAGCCAACACCCAGCAAGAAAACAGGACCTAAGCCTATAACCATAAGAAGCTGGTTCTGCCAACAGCCTGAGTTTGGAAGCAGGTTCTTCCCCAAAGTCCTGCTGGCACCTGATTTCTGCCTAAAACCCTGAGACTCAGGCCAGCTACCTCAGGCCCAGACCTGCTATGTAAGTACTGTGAGCTGATAAGCAGGCATTATAATTAAACTGCTAATTTTGACATACCTTGTTCACAGCAATAGAAAAGTAATGTAGGCAAACATATCATAATTCTACTATAATGCAGTTCTAGAAACATATAATTTTGTCTCAACTTTTTTTAGCATTAGGAATCACTTGTATTAGGGTTAATGAGATGAAATAAAGGCCAAGTGCACCTTGATAAACTATTTACCATGGATCTTTGGGAATTATTAGCATTGAATACATGTATCTATTTGTAACAACTTTTCTACCCCAAGAATATGCTTTATCTCACTGTCCTCTTTCATAAACCTTGGCATGTCAGCAAATTGACCACTTTGAAGAATTTTTTTTTTCTTTTTTGGATATAGTTGCTTGTAGTAGTCCCTTATGATCCTTTGTATTTTTGTGGTATCTTTTGTAACTTCTCCTTTTTCATTTCTAACGTTATTGACTTGAGCCCTCTCCCTTTTTTTCTTGATGAGTCTGCCCAAAGGTTTATCAATTTTGTTTATCTTTTCAGAGAACCAGCTTTTAGTTTCATTGATCTTTTCTATTGTTTTCTTCATCTGTATGGCATTTATTTCCTCTCTGATCTTTATGATTTCTTTCCTTCTACTAACTTTGGGTTTTGTTTGTTCTTTTTTCTCTAGTTGCTTTAGGTGTACAGTTAGGTTGTTTATTTGAGATTCTTCTAGGTAAGATTGTATTGCTATAAACTTCCCTCTCAGAACAGTTTTTCCTGCACCCCATAGGTTTTGGATCGTCATGTCCATTTTCATTTGTCGCTAGGTATTTTTTTTATTTCCTCTTTGATTTCTTCAGTGATCTATTTGTTGGTTAATAATATTGAATATATTGTTTAGCTTCCACGTATTTGTGTTTTTTACAGTCTTTTGTGTTTTGTGGGGGTTTTTTTGTAGTTGATTTCTAATCTCACACTGTTTTGGTCATAAAAGATGCTTGATATGATTTCAGTTTTCTTAAATTTACTGAGGTTTGCTTTGGGGCCCAGCATGTGATCTATCCTAGAGAGTGTTCCATGTGCAAAGAATTTAAATAATAATGCTGGCCAAACTCACCAAAATACACTGGTTGCTTCTTCTTTGGGCAGAACTTTTGTTTCAACTTATACTCCAATGGGACATGAGTCTCATCCTCTTTCCTCTTTTGTAATATTTTTCTCCCTAAATGTTATTTGCTCTTTTGGAAAGGTGCATTATTCATATACATATCTTTGTGTCTCCCTTTGGTTATATATGAACATTCTGATACTATTGTCCACTTCGATGCTTGCCAGTCTCCACACAGCCATTGGCTGAGTTTCCAGAGGGTATGGTCCAGGCCTCTCAACAGCCCCATTCAGTAAGTGACTAAATAAGGTTCCCAGGGAACTCCTTTACTCTTTATGAAAACACTTTCCTCCCCTCAGAGGCTTAATACCTTTGCTGTTGCCAAGTGTGACCATGCCCTGAGGTTAATCACTGAGGAGCAGAGAGCCTCTATGTGTCTACTGCTGACAACTCTATCATGTAGGGCTTCTCTACAGGTAATGGTGGCAATAAAAGTAGCATCCATCTGGCAAATGACCAAAAGAATGATACAAGCCATTTCTATAACTCTTCTGGCTAGGAAGTGAAAGGATAGACTGAGGCTTCAGGCAGAGGACTTAGGCATGACAGAGACGATCTGTGGTGTCACACAAACCAATTCTAGAACATCCCAGTGCTCATCACCTTACACATGAATATCTCTATAAAAGACCATCATTACCTATGCTTCACCTCATAGTTGACACAATGAAAACAAGAAACACAGCTCACCCTGTGGTCACTTACCAGAGGATTCTTCCTTAGCTGTATCTCTTATACCCTTTAATCCAAATCAAACCTCCATCCCTCCTCAATCTCTCACATTTTTCCATAGTGATCTCTAGAACTCACGGTCTGATATTATCTAATCTTAATATTCTCAATCTCTTCTCTGAATGAACCCAATGCCTTCCAGTTTATGCAGAGATTAACTTGAAATTTATCACACAGCTAAATGTAAAAGGTGCTACTATAAAATTTTTAGAAAAAAATAGGAAAAAATATTGCTACATTTGGGTTAGACAAACAATTATTAGATACAAAAAAGGTGAAAAATTGGATTTCATAAAATTATAAGTTTTGCTCTTTGGAAGACACTGTTAAATGAAAGAAAACAAGCCAAACACTAGAAGAAAATACTTGCATGTTACATATGTGACCAAGGACTTGTATTCAGCATAAAGAGCTCTCAAAACTCAACAATAAGAAAATAAAATGCCATAAAAATGGGCAAAAGATTTTAACAGACACTTCACCAAAGTCATACAAATGGCAAATAAAATAAGCACATGAGGGCTTCCCTGGCGGCACAGTGGTTGGGAGTCCACCTGCCCATGCAGGGGACACGGGTTCGTGCCCCAGTCCGGGAAGATCCCACATGCCATGGAGCGGCTGGGCCCGTGAGCCACGGCTGCTGGGCCTGCGCGTCCAGAGCCTGTGCTCCGCAACGGGAGAGGCCACAACAGTGAGAGGCCCATATACCGCAAAAAAAATAAATAAATAAGCACATGAAAAATGCTCAGCATCAGCAATCATTTGGGACATAAAATTCACATACACACAATAACCTGTATGCAAATATTTTTAACAGCTTTACTCAGAATAACTTGAAACAACTGAAAAGTCCTTCAGCTGGTGAATGGATAGACAAATTGTGTGGTATATCCACCCTATAGAGCAATGAAAAGAACAAACTCATTACATGCAATAACATATAAATCTCAAATACATTATGGTTAGTGACAGGAGCCAGACCCAAAAGATTACATATTCTTTGATTGAGTTTATATACAACATTCAGGAAAAGGCAATTTTTTTTCCATTCTTATTGAGAAATAATTGACATACATCGCTGTATAAATTTAAAATGTACAGCATGATGATTTGACTTACATATATTGTGAAATAATTACCACAATAGGTTTAGTTAATATCCATCATCTCATAGAGATACAATAAAAAGAAAAGGGGAAAGAAATCTCCTTGTGATGAGAACTCTTAGGAGCTACTCTCTAAACAACTTTCCTATATATCACACAGTAGTGTTACTTATAGTCATCATGTTATACATTACAACCCTTGTACTTGTGTATCTTATAACTGGGAGTATATACCTTCTGACCACCTTCCTCCAATTTTTCTATGAGTTTGTTGTGTTTTTTTTTAAACAAAAATTTAGATTCTACATATAAGTGAGATCGTACAGTATTTGTCTTTCTCTGTCTGACTTACTTCACTTAGCATAAGTAGAAAAGGCAAAATTTTAAGAGAAAAGAATAGATCAGTGTTTTCTAGACATTAAGGGTGGGAAAGTAGGTGACTAAAGATGGAC
Source organism: Monodon monoceros (assembly GCF_005190385.1). Taxonomy (NCBI): domain Eukaryota; kingdom Metazoa; phylum Chordata; class Mammalia; order Artiodactyla; family Monodontidae; genus Monodon; species Monodon monoceros. Next base: position 97,123,168 of record NW_021703768.1, read on the forward strand.
AGGGTAAGTGAATAATTTGGGTGTGAGGGAAGAGTTCTGTGTATTGAATGTGGTGTTGGTTTACACAACTGTGCATTTATCACCATTCATACAACTGCTCTCCTATATTAATACTATGTATTTGTGTCATCTGTTTTTTTTTTTAAAGGTTAGACTATAAACGTCCTGCATAGGTCTTTCATTTACCTAGAGTTTCTACTTATTTGTTATGTTTTCTTACTGATTAAAGAAACTTGTGCTTCTGTATAATGTAACCTACTTTATGAACATGAACTTATTTTCTGGAACTTATGCATGGAAATAATCTTGGAATTTATTTTAATTCCTGATCTAGTTTAATTATTGTTTCTTGTTGCCCAAGTCTCTTAAAATACTCTTACTTAAATCTCTTTATCAGTTTTACTGAAGTTGAGATTTCAAAATTGATTCAAAGGAAGTAAATTGTTAAAAAATACAACTATTGTCTCATGCTCTTGTTTAATGATTTAAGGGTGAATAATACAAGTTTATTTCTCCTGAAATATTGAAGGCACTGCTACATTGTATTCTGGTATCTTTTGCTAATTTAATATCTTATGAAAGATTTTCTGCCCTTTATATGAAATCTGTACATTCTTTGTTCTATATCTCTTTCAGAAGTTTTTTATTATCTTCTTTACTCCTTGTGTTCTACAGTTTCACTCTGATATGTCTAGATGTGGATCTTTGTCACTCATTGTACTAGCCATTCAGTAGATGTCTTGAAGGTTATGAAACTTTTTTCAGATATGGGAAATTTCTTTGTTATTTCTTTGACTTCTTCTCCCAGTCTCACAATACATCTTAATTTTCTTTGTTCTCTCTTTTTGCGAAAGCTATTAGAAGAAGGTTAAATTTCATGTATTTTCTTGTGTTTCTCATATTGCTTTATATGTCCTAACTTTTCTCTTAGATTTTTCATCTCTGAAATTTTGTTCTTTGAAATAAAAGATTTGCTTGAGTCTCTTTTCTAGGTCTCCTATTAAACTGTTTCATTTTGGCAAACACACGTTGGATTTCCAGGAATTATATTCTTACCCTCTGATTATTCTATTTACATAATAGCTGCTAAAAATTTTAATACCTTTTCAAAAATTTCTATCACAGTATTAATCAGAATTTCCCTGAATTATTCTTCTCCATTAGCTTAAATATATAGCTTTCTTCAAGCATCATTTTTCAATTTGTTTATTTTACTTCTTATCTTTGGGCAGATTGGTTTGTCTCTAATCTCAGGCCATTCTGGTTTTCTTCTCATGTCTACAAAGAGAAATTTGATCAGTCAAGAAAAATCCTCTATTATTGCTCAGCTTCTTGTCTGTGAACAGGCAGTACTGACTGCCAGCTATACTTTTTCACTAAGTTTTGATTTGGAAATTATGTCAAGGTAATAAAACTTTGTAAAAATAAAAATGGTACGCAGAACACCCTTATATTCTTCACCCAGTGCACCTGTCATTAGCATTTTACCTAATTGTATTTGCTCTATCTGTAGACGTATTTTGAAGAATATAGCCTCTCCCTTTGGAAAAAAAGCTTCTCATTGTGTGTTTGGCTAATACTTCGTCATGATTAAATTAAGAATATGCATTCTCTGCTGGGATATTGAATAGTGAAGTTGTGTCCTCAGGGCGTCATATCTGGAGCCACATATGACCACCTGTCTCTTGTTAGTTATGTTAATTGTGATCCACCTGCTCCAAGTGTTATTTGATTTCTTCACTGTATAATTATTGTTTTTTCTTCTTGCAACTAATAAGTAGTCCATGGGGAGATACCGTAGACCATGTACATATCTTGATCCTCATCAAAATTTTCCCTTGATTTAGCATTCATTGATGAATCTTGTTTGATCTAATTTAGCCTGATGGTTACAAAATAATGATTTTATTCTGCATTTGTCAGCAAACCATTACATTCTGTTGTAAGCAAGAACCCTCCATTCTACTCTGTTTATTTATGTGCTTATTCATCTTGTTCATATTTGGTATGGACATGAATTCCTATTTTTCCATGATTTAATTTTTTTTTACTGTATTTAATTATTTTGATGTTCAAACTGTCTTAAATTGGCTAGTTGGAGCCCCTTTAAGCTGGTTTCTATGTCCTTGTGACATTCTCTGATCATTTTTGTGGCACTTCCTTTACTCTGTTATAGCAAAATGAGCCTTATCATCTTGTACCCTCTCTGTCCCAACCCTGAAAGAAGCCTTTTCTCTGAAGTTTTCGTTCCTTTTAGTGAGGAATAGTATTAGAGACTAAAACCTCAGCACCAGGTATGCTCACTGCTCTTGGGTGTCTTTACTTCTTGGCCATCTCATTTATCTCACTTATCTAAGAAATACCAGAATACATATATACATAATACAAATACAGTAACATGTATATATTTACATGTGCATATAAATATACACATGTACATACAAATATAAAATTCACACAAATCCTTCAATTCCAATCCACAGGAATACCATCCCCCATTCTATATTTGAATTTCTCTGTCTTCACAGTGAGAACCCTGGTTCCCAGCAAAATCAATACAGTGGCATTTGTTCAATCCAATATTAGATGCAAAATAGTTCAGAATTGCTTCACCTGTACCACTGCAATAAACAAGCACGCTACAATGAATTCAGGATTCCTTACCAACTCTTCCCTTTGCTACATCCAACCCTGCCCCAAACTGATACTATATAGTCAATACTGTGTTCACAAATTACTTGGATTCATTCTTTTCTCTATTTTTCTGTCTTCCTTCTCTCCTCCGTCTGTCCTTCCCTTTCTTCCTCTCTCCCCTCCTTGCCTCTCTTTCTCCTTCCTTCCTTCCTCTCTCCTTCCTTTGATGAATTCTTTATCCCTTCAGCTTGGGTATAGTCTTCACTTGCAATACAAACAGGATTAACATTTGTTTCAGTTTGTTTTCATTTTTTGTTCCACTCCTTCCTATTTTTATTGATATAATTTCATTTTTTTATTTTAAAGGGTATTAACATATTTCCAAATTCAAAAATGTAATAAAAGATGCCTCAGAGGTGTTATTCCCTCCCTTCAATACTATTACTGCCACCGCCTAACCTCAATCTTTATTTTCTTTCCTGAGTTTCTCTTTGAAATGAAAAACATACACATTCTTCTGATATTTCCTTTTCTTACATGAAGACAAGCACACTATATAAGCACTTTTAAAGTTTATGTTTTAATTTAACAATTTTTCCTAGAACTCACACTCTATCAGTTCATAGAGACCTTCCTCATTCTGTTGCATGCCTGTGTAGTGCTCCACTATGTGCATATTTTGTTTCAGGTGTGCAGCAGAGTGATTCAGTTATACATACATATGTATCTGTTTTTTTCCAGATTCTTTTCCCTTATAGTTTATTATAAAATATTGAGTATAATTCACCGTGCTATACAGTAGATCATTATTGGTGATCTATATAGTAGGGTGTATGTGTTAATCCCAAACTCCTAATTTATTCCTCCCTCCCTACTCTTCGGTAACCATAAGTTTGTTTTCTGTGTCTGTGGGACTATATATGTGTGCACACATAATTTTGCATTGTTGGTGTGGTATATCCTCAAGATCAATTTCTAAAAGCAGGGTTACTGTATCAAAAGAAAAATGTGGTTTTCTTAGATATTACCAACTTTCCTGCAATAGGTATAGAATCATTTGCATCCCCACTAGCAATATAGAAGAGCACCTATTTCCTCAGAGCAACAAGTTATATTTTGGTGAGCCTGGACAGTGTGCAGGCAGTGAAGCTGAGCGCCATCTTTCTCTCTATCAAGAGCAATATATGGTACACTTTGGGCTCTCACATCTTTAAATTAAAGAGTAGGTTTTTCTGTTTTGTTTTTTAGTCTGTGGGAAATTTTCACCTGTAACAGTTGTTCTATGTTTTGGGAGGTTGGAGTAGAGGTAGATGTTTCTTTTGCTGTCTTCAAATTATTCCTTCATAACCCAGTCTCAGTTTTTATAACCGTGCATTTAATGAATGACAATACTGGGAAATGTTGGCTTTGTGGATTGACATTATTTCATGAGTCAAAAGACTTCTGCTCATTGAAGCCTAAAGAATCTTTAAATTGGCTTCTACATGAAAATAAGGCAAAACAATAGACATATATTTAGAAGGCAAAAAAGCATCTCAGGAACTGTCCTCTGATGAATAAGGTGATATTAGCTGATATTCATGCTAATAGCAGACTATGATAGGTATAATTTTCTTTCACGTCCTTTGTTATTTTAGGATTTATTGATAAGTTCACTCAGCTCATTTTATTCTCAAGGGAGGAAGACAACCATTTATTAATGTATGTGGTTCTCACCATCACCAGTTTGTTTGTGTTGGTATATTTTCTAGGGAGGACAAACAACTATCAGGTATTCACAAATATCTGTTGAATGGAAAAATAAGTAAAGACATCTTTTGAGGGCTTCCCTGGTGGCGCAGTGGTTGAGAGTCCGCCTGCCGATGCAGGGGACACGGGTTCATGCCCCGGTCTGGGAGGATCCCACATGCCGCGGAGCGGCTGGGCCCGTGAGCCATGGCCACTGGGCCTGCGCGTCCGGAGCCTGTGCTCCGCAAGCGGGAGAGGCCACGGCAGTGAGAGGCCCACATACCACAACAAAAAAAAAAAAAAAAAAAAAGACATCTTTTGACATGGGAGAAAACAATTTTAAATCAAAGTCAAAGTCAAGATATGTAAAGAAATTGGAGAAATTCTAGTTTTATCTTTTCAGCTAATTAAATTAGGAAAACATAAAATTTTGCCCTAATAATATATGTAAACTATTACACTGCCACACGGTGCATTTAATTTCATTTTTAAAGTAAAGCACAACAGTGATAATTTGTCCTTCCTTTGAGTTTAGCCCAAAATGCAATTTTTAAATCGTAACTTATTTAACAAGGCTAGCCCCTGTCTATAATCTTCAAAGTATATTGGATGATGAACATTTTCAAATAATTACATGGTCTACAATTCTTGGTTCCCCTACATTTACACCTGCTTTCAAACTCACTGAACTGCATTTGATGAGGCTGCATTTGGTCCAAAATCTTTCTTTGGGTACATAATTGAAACTGTTCTACCAAATCTGTTTCACTTAGGCAATCTATAGTCACATCATTCTGTCAGCCACTGAGAAATAACCTATGCTGCCACAGACACTTAGCTCTTGTTTTGAAATGCCATTTAATCCCTCTTCTAGGGTGTGGGTGACATTCAACCCAACTGTTCAGTGACAGTTCAGGACGTCAGGTTCCATGATGAAAAACTGAATATTCCAATGGGTGCAATCTCTGGGCATTACGAGTAAGAATACAGACATGAGGATATTGCATGAAAAGGAATATAAAATACTGGTCTCCAGTTTCAAAACGAGGTGTTTATAAAGCTTAAAGTGAAGACTTCCATCTGCCCAATCAGTTACAGCTCTCAACTGTTTGGATCTCTCTTCTTCCAACAGGGACATAACGAAACATCAGAGGGATTAGCGACTTGCATAAACAGATACTAAGTACAGTCCTTTCAACTAAATTTTTATATATTTTTACTCACTTACTTAGAAAATGATTGATGCATTTCTCTAGGCAGGCATAGAGCTATAATGGCCAGCTTGTCTGTCTTTATTCTGTACAGAAGCAAATCTCCCTCTAGGCTTTCTTTATAAGTACACATTTACCCAAAATGGAAAAATGAAAAAAAAAATGGTACCAGCTCAGTAGAGGAATTAATAACAGAAAGGACAGGACAGAATGTTTCGTTAAGGTGGATGTCAGGGTGCATATAAAGAAAAGTAGATGATGTTCTTAGAGTCAGTCCAAAGTAAATGAAAGGAAAAATGGATGGAAATTGCACAATTTTTCTTTAGAATGTACCTACTAGTAATGCTAAAGAACTTCTCAGCAGCCCCTCTGATGAAAATGTGAGCTACAGATGGAAACTATTTTCTTCAGTTTTCCTTTAGATGCAGGCCTCTGAGAAGCAGTATTATCTTTTGCCATGATAAAAGCATGGACTCTAAAAATGCCAAGAGAGTGGCTTCTAGACATGGCACAATAGAAGAATTTTGTACTCCTAGACAGAAAATACAGGCCTAAGTCTCATTGCCTTGTCCTTTTTGTGACCTTAAACTAGTCTCATAAACTGTGTCATACATCTGCTTTCTCAAGGGCAAAACATAGCAGTGAATAATCTCTATGCCACAAACATTTTCAAAATGGCCAAATGAGAATACATCTTGTCAGCCAGAAAGTGTTAGATAAATGAAAGCTGTTACAGAAACAGTGTACTCTACACAAGGAAGACTTCTCTGTTACCTGGGTTGGGTTAGTTGCTCTATCCTATATCTTCTCATGACATACAATGCTTCTGTCTAGCTCAGACACATAGTGGTAACATGATGTGGTAAGTGCTCTTGAAACTTGAAGACAGTGAGCTAATATGGAGAAGTGAATGCACCTGATTTACTTCTGTATCTCCAGTGTGTAAAATAGTGCATGTCACTTAATAGGCACTCTATAAATTCATGATCATATTATTGTATGGCCAAGTACAATCAATTTGGAATAAAATGTGAATACATCTATTTATACAGTACACACAACATCAAAATTGTTGGACAAAAAGGTAAACACAGAAACTGTAAGGTTATTCCATCATTCCCCCATTGTAATCAAAATTAGTTCCCTATGCGCATAACTATAAAAAATACATAATCCATGAAGACCACAAGACAACACAAGAGGATTGCATTACCAGCTAATGTAATCTGAAACAAGGGTTGGCTGAGTATTTGGAAATAATAGGTTCAGAAAAATTCAAATATCACTTTCTGGCAAGCAGAAGAAAAGTCAGAGAAAAGGAGAAAGTAAAAGCACATAGAAGAACAATACAAAAATGTGCACTTGATTCAAGAACAGGAAAACTGATTGTCTCATTCTATTACTTTGTTTTTTATAATTTAATTTTTATTTTATATTAGAGTATAGCTGATTTACAATGTTGTCTTGGTTTCAGGTATACAGCAAAGTGATTCAGTTATACATACACATATAGCAATTCTGTTACAGATTCTTTTCCCATTAGGTTATTACAGATTATTGGTAGAGTTCCCTGTGCTATACAGTAGGTCTTTGTTGATTATCTACTTTATATATTGTAGTATGTATATGTTAACCCCAAACTCCTAATTTATCCCTCCCCCCAACTTTTCCCCTTTGGTAACCATAATTTTGTTTTCTGTGAGTCTGTTTCTGTTTTGTAGATAAGTTCATTTGTATCATTTTTTAGATTCCATATATAAGTGATATCATATGGTATTTGTCTTTCTCTGACTTACTTGACTTAGTATGATAATCTCTAGGTCCATCCATGTTGCTGCATATGGCATTATTTCATTCTTTTTTTATGGCTGAGTAATATTCCATTGTATATGTGTACCACATCTTATCCATTCCTCTGTTGATGGACATTTAGAGTGCTTCCATGCTTTGGCTATTAGAAATAGTGCTGCAATGAACAGTGGGGTGCATGTATCTTTTCGAACTATAGTTTTCTCCATATATATGTCCAGGAGTGGGATTGCTGGATCATATGGTAGTACTATTTTTAGTTTTTTAAGGACCCTCCATACTGTTCTCCATACTGGTTGTACCAATTTACATTCCAGCCAAAAGTGTACAAGGATTCCCTTTTCTCCATACCCTCTCCAGCATTTACTGTTTGTAGAATTTTTGATGATGGCCATTCTGACCAGTGTGAGGTGATATCTCATTGTAGTTTTGATTTGCATTTCTCTAATAATTAGTGATACTGAGCATCTTTTCATGTGCCTCTTGGCCATCTGTATGTCGTCTTTAGAGAAATATCTATTCAGGTGTTCTTCCCATTTTTTGACTGGGTTGTTTGTTTTTTTGATGTTGAGCTACATGAGCTGTTTGTATATTTTTGAGATTATATTATTTTATTCTTTTTGATGTGATGGTGAATGGGATTGTTTCTTTAATTTCTCTTTCTGATCTTTCATTGTTAGTGTATAGGAATGCAAGAGATTTCTGTGTATTAATTTTGCATCCTGCAACCATACCAAATTCACTGATGAGCTCTAGTAGTTTTCTGGTAGCATCTTTAGGATTTTCTATGTATAGTATCATGTCACCTGCAAACACCTTTTCCAATTTGGATTATTTTTTTTTAATTAATAATCCTATGTTTTGGGGTTTTTTTAACATCTTTATTGGAGTATAATTGCTTTACAATGGTGTGTTAGTTTCTGCTTTATAACAAAGTGAGTTAGCTATACATATACATATATCCCCATATCTCCTCCCTCTTGCATCTCCCTCCCCACCCTCCCTATCCCACCCCGCTAGGTGTTCACAAAGCACCAAGCTAGTCTCCCTGTGCTATGCGGCTGCTTCCCACAAGCTATCTATTTTACATTTGGTAGTATATATAAGTCCATGCCACTCTCTCACTTTGTCCCAGCTTACCCTTCCCCCTCCCTGTGTCCTCAAGTCCATTCTCTACGTCTGCATCTTTATTCCTGTCCTGCCCCTACGTTCTTCAGAACCTTTTTTTTTTTTTTTAGATTTCATATATATGTGTTAGCATATGGTATTTGTTTTTCTCTTTCTGACTTACTTCACTCTGTATGACAGACTCTAGATCCATCCACCTCACTACAAATAACTCAGTTTCGTTTCTTTTTACGGCTGAGTAATATTCCATTGTATATACGTGCCACATCTTCTTTATCCATTCATCTGTTGATGGACACGTAGGTTGCTTCCATGTCCTGGCTATTGTAAATAGAGCTGCAATGGCCATCATCAAAGATCATATGGTTTTTAGTCTTCAATTTATTGATGTCGTATATCACACTGATTAATTTGCATATATTGAAGAATCCTTGTATCCCTGGGATAAATACTACTTGATCATGTTGTATGATCCTTTTAATGTATTGTTGGATTTGGTTTGCTAGTATTATGTTGAGGATTTTTGCATGTATGTTCATCAGTGGTACTGTGCTGTAATTTTCTTTTTTTGTGGTATCTTTGTCTGGTTTTGGTATCAGGGTGATGGTGGCCACATAGAATGAGTTTGGGAGTATTCTATCCTCTGCAATTTTTTGGAAGCGTTTGAGAAGGCTAGGTGTTAGTGCTTCTCTAAATGTTTTCTAGAATTTGCCTGTGAAGCCAGTTGGTCCTGGACTTTTGTTTGTTGAAAGTCTTTTAATCACAGTTTCAATTTCAGTACTTGTAATTGGTCTGTTCACATTTTCTATTTCTTCCCAGTTCAGGCTTGGAAGATTGTACCTTCATAAGAATTTGTCATTTCTTCTAGGTTGTCCATTTTATTGGCATAAATTGCTTGTAGTGGTCTCTTACGATGCTTTGTATTTCTATGGTGTCTGTTGTAACTTCTCCTTTTTCATTTCTAATTTTATTGATTTGAGCCCTCTCCCTTTTTCTCTTCATGAGTCTGGCTAAAGGTTTATCAATTTTGTTTATCTTTTCAAAGAACCAGCTTTTAATTTCATTGATCTTTTCTATTGTTTTCTTCATCTCTATTTCATTTATCTCTACTCTGATCATTATGATTCCTTTCCATCTACTAACTTTGGGGTTTGTTTGTTCTTCTTTCTCTAGTTGCTTTAGGTGTACAGTTAGGTTGTTTATTTGAGATTTTTCTTGTTTCCTGAAGTAAGACTGTATTGCTATAAAATTCCCTCTGAGAACAGCTTTTGCTGTATCCCATTGGTTTTGGGTCATCATGTTTTTATTGTCACTTGTCTCTAGGTATGTCTCATTTCCTCTTTGATTTCTTCAGTGATCCATTGATTATTTAGTAACGTGCTGTTTAGCTTCAACGTCCTTGTGTTTTTTACAGTTTTTTTTTTTTCTTGTACTTGATTTCTAATCTCATAGCATTGTGGTTGGAAAAGATGCTTGATACGATTTCAATTTTCTTAAATTTACCAGGGCTCACTTTGTGGCCCAGCATGTGAGCTATCCTGGATAATGTTCCATGTATACTTGAGAAGAATATGTATTCTGCTGCTTTTAGATGGAATGTTCTATAAATATCAACTAAGTCAATCTGGTCTAATGTGTCCTTTAAGGCCTGTGTTTCCTTATTGACTCTCTGTCTGGATGATCTGTCCATCGACGTAAGTGGGGTGTTAAAGTCCTGCACTATTATTGTGTTACTGTTGATTTCTCTTTTTATGGCTGTTAGCATTTTCCTTATGTATTGAGTTGCTCCTATGTTGGGTGTATATATATTTACAATTGTTATATCTTCTTCTTGGATTGATCCCTTGATGAGTATGTAGTACCCTTCCTTGTCTCTTGTAACAGTCTTGATTTTAAAGTCTATTTTGTCTGATATGAGTATTGCTACTCCAGCTTTCTTCTGATTTCCATTTGCATGGAATATATTTTCCCATCCCCTCTTTCAATCTGTATGTGTCCCTAGGTGTGAAGTGGGTCTCTGGTAGACAGCATATATATGGGTCTTGCTTTGTATCCATTCAGCCAGTCTTTTGGTTGGAGCATTTAATCCATTTACATTTAAGGTAATTATCGACATGTGTATACTTATTGCCATTTTGTTAATTGTTTTGGATTTGTTTTTGTAGGTCTTTTTTCCTCCTTTCCTCTTTTGCAACTTGATGGCTATCTTTAGTGTTGTGTTTGGATTGCTTTTTCTTTTTTGTGTGTGTATCTATTGTAGCGTTTTGGTTTGTGGTTACCATGATGTTTTGAAAGAGCAATCTATATATTTACAAGATTGTTCAAAGTTGCTGTGAATATTGTGCATTTGTACTCTCCTCTTCTCACGATTGCTAATTTTTATATCATATTTGTGTGTGGAAGATTTCCTTCCTTTACTGTATGTTTGCCTTTAACAGTGAGCTTTCCCATTGGTGATATTTTTGTTTCTAGTTGTGTCCCTTTCTTTTCTGCCTAAAGAAGTTTCTCTGGCATTTGTTGTAAAGCTGGTTTGGTGTTGCTGAATTCTCTTAGCTTTTGCTTGTCTGTAAAACTTTTGATTTCTCTGTCAAATCCGAACAGGAGCCTTGCTGCGTTGAGTATTCTTAGTTGTAGGTTTTTCCCTTTCATCACCTTAAATATATCATGCCACTCCCTTCTGGCCTGCAGAGTTCCTTCTGAAAAAATCAGCTGATAACCTTTTGGGGGATTCCCTTCAATATTATTTGTTGTTTTTCCTTTGTTGCTTTTAATATTTTCTCTATGTCTTTAATTTTTGCCAATTTGATTAATAAGTGTCTTGGGGTATTCCACCTCGGGTTTACCTGGTATGGGATTCTCTGTGATTCCTGGACTGTTTCCTTTCCCATATTAGGGAAGTTTTCAGCTATTATTTCCTCAAATATTTTCTCATGCCGTTTCTCTCTCTCTTCTCCTTCTCCTTCTGGGACACCTATAATGCAAATGTTGGTGCATTTCGTGTTGTCCCAGAGGTCTCTTAGACTGTCCTCATTTATTTTCATTCTTCTTTTTGTATTGTGCTCCACAGAAGTGATTTCCACCATTCTGTATTCCAGCTCACTTATTCTTTCTTCTGCCTCATTTATTCTGGTATGGATTCCTTCCAGTGTATTTTTCATTTCAGTTATTGTATTGTTCATCTCTGTTTGTTTGTCCTTTAAAGCTTCTAGCTCTTTATTAAACAAACATTTCTTGTATCCTCTCTGTCTGTGCCTCAATTCTTTTTTGGAGATCTTGGATCATCTTTACTATCATTACTCTGAATTCTTTTTCTGATAGATTGCCTATCATCTCTACTTCACTTAGTTCTTCTTCTGGGGTTTTACCTTGTTCCTTCTTTCTGGAACATATTTCTCTGATGTCTCAGTTTGTCTAACTTTCTGCATTTGTGGTCTCCGTTCTCAGGATGCAGGATTGGTTCTGGTGTCGTGTCTGCCCCTGGTGGGTGAGGTGGGTCCAGGGGCTTGTGCAGGCTTTCTGGTGGGAGGGGCTGGTGCTGACCCCCAGTGAATGGAGCTGGGTCTTTTCCTTCCGGTGGGCAGGGCCATGTCAAGGGCTTTGTTTATAGGCTGCTGTTGTCTCAGGACGACTTTAGGTAGCCTGTCTGATGATGGGCTGGGGCTGTGTTCCCACCATGTTGGTTGTTTGTCCTGAGGTGTCCCAACACTGGAGTCTACAGGCTGTTGGGTAAGCCCAGGTCTTGGTGCCAGAATGGTGACCTCTAGGAGAGCTCACTGTGGTGAGTATTCCCTGGGGCCTCTGCCACCAATGTCCTGCCCCCACAGTGAGCCACAGCCAACCCCTGCCTCACAAAGAGACCCTCCAAGACCCCCCAGGTAGGTCTGGCCCAAGCTCTTATGGAGTCATTGCTTTGCCCGACCCCCCAGGTAGGTCTGGCCCAAGCTCTTATGGAGTCATTGCTTTGCCCTGGGTCCCAGTGCACATGAAAGCTTGTGTACGCCCTCCAAGAGTGGAATCTCTGTTTGTTTGTTTTCCCCAGTCCTGTGGAGCTCCAACTCAAGCCCCACTCACCTTCAAAGCCAAATGCTCTGGGTGCTCCTCCTCCTAATGCCAGACCCCCCCCCCCCCAGGCTGGGGAGCCTGACATGGGTTTCAGACCCCTCACTCCTGTGGGAGAACCTCTGCAATATAATTATTTTCCAGTTTGTGGGTTGCCCACCTGGAGGATATGGGATTTGATTATATTACAAAAGTGCCCCTCCTACTGTCTCGTGGCTTCTTCTTTGTCTTTGGATGTAGAATACCTTTTTTGGTTGGTGCAAGTCTTTTTTGTTGATGGTTGTTCAGCAGTTAGTTGTGAGTTTGGTGTTTTCGTGAGAGGAAGTGAGCTCAAGTCCTTCTACTCCTCCATCTTGTCTCTCCTCCCCAATTTTTAACTTTAATAGTAGGAATATGTTTTTCTTTTCTCTTTTCCTTTGTGCTTCATCTAGTTTCATTTGCTCATAGGGTGCAGTGTAGAGGCCTTGTACCTGGTGCTTCAGACCAGAGTTTGGCATGCAAAATGGCTGCAACCTAGCAGCTGAGCTCAGCAAGTCATGTGAGGAAGTGTTGCACATGACACTCTCATTCCACTCCTTTCAGTGTTCAATGAGTGAGTGAGCATATATTTTCCGAATATCCCAATGATTCCATAGGTGATGTTTTATTCTAGGAAGTGACATGGTTCCCAATATAGTGGCCCAAGAATACATGGATAAGGAAGAGAGCCCCTTAGATTGGTACCTTGGTAACATTTAGTGACTTATAGTTCATGCTGTGCCCCACTAGCTAAACGTGAATTTGTAAAACTTTGTGTAAGGTATGTTTGTTAGCAAGTGAGAGCATTGTCAGAGCAGTTTTCCAGGGTTTCCTGTGGTCTCAGGAGTCCACAGGAGAAAGATGTCGTCAAGGCAAATATACAAAATATATATGAAATATATACGAAATACACCAGAAAACTGACAGAAGGATGTACAGATTTGGGTATTATATATGATTCAAACCCAATTCTTTGATATCTTATTTTAAATAATGATATCCTAGGGGAAACAGTAAACATTATCATGCGTTAGTTGATGATTTCATCGTTCTCTGCCAACTAAGATAGACTTAATTAAATACACATGCTCCTTTAATCTTATACATAAATTTCTCCAATCTGTGTGTCAGTCATTATTTTTCTTTGAACCATTTCCATACGTTTAGCATTTCTTAATATCTGACTCACCTTTGGGAATGTTAGGTGCTGAGAAACTACTAGAAGACCACCAGTTAGGGCTGATGACCTAACCAGAGTGATGAAAAGAAGAGATTTAAATTACTGAGTTTTTGTTTGTTGAAATAATACATTTCATAGGTGGTAAAGAAAACTGCCCTGTACCTTACTGAATGGTTGACTTTTTTCATCTTAAACAATTTCTAAGTTTCTTGGGAATGTCATGAACTAGGGAAAAGAACACTAAAGTGGGACTCTGAGGCTTTAGGGACCCTGCAAAATACGATCTTTTAGTCATCAAGAACTTTTTCACTACTTACGTTTATAAATAAGGAAATAGTATTAACATTGTAATACTTGCCTTGCCTTCTGTGTAGAGCTGTTGTGAGTTCCAAAAAGATACTAGTGATAAACATGCCTTGTAAACTATATACTACATTAAAATTATAAAGTAGGATTAGTCCTCCATGCTTTGCACATTGGCTGAAACAACGGGTAACATTGCTACCATTTCATGCCATCATTTATATCGAGTTTAACTCAGTGACCATGAATTCACATAAAACCATAAGAATCTGATGAGAAAGTATGTCATAGGTGACATCTCAAGCTATTACTAGGAAGAGGTTTGAGAAGGTTACAAATAGCCACATTAAAGTCAGGGAATGACTCAGCATTTGAAAAGAGAAGAAAGAATGTGATTATTTTATTAGAAGGAAGATGAGAGGTCATAGATTAAAAAGAAACAGGAAGCTCAGAAATGGGAAAAGAAGAGTCATGGAGTCAATTAGGTGCATAAAGGCTGTTCCAGATGGCCAGGGGAAGCGTGGGAGAGCAGTCTTCTGGGACCAGGGCTCAGACAGTTGCAACAGACTGTGACTGAGGCTGAAGACTGTAAATCAAAGGCACTGAGGGGGAAAAATAACACCCATAGAAACATTACGCTTTACCTCATGTCCCAGCCCAATTTTAACTTTTCCTTTTAGAATATGCTTACAAACGCTGCCCTAAAATTTTAAAAATCTTATAGTTAAGTTTTAAATTTTTTCTACATATTTACGACATACCCAGAATTTCCCAATAAAATAGGGGAAAAATAGAAATTGTCTGAATTAATACCAGCTTAAAATTCTTGCTCACACACAGCAAAAGAGTCTACCAAATGAGTTGGTGTTGTCATATTCCTTCAAGAGAAGCCTCAGCAAGTTCGGTAACTGGATCAAAAAAAAAAAAAAAAAAAAAAATCCTGTCAGGCTTAATATGTTAAAAAATCTTGTGAGATGAAAGTTTAAAAAAAAAAACCCAAAAAACAAAGGTTCTCTGAGTTCATAGCATTCTCATCATTCACCTAATAACCCAGCTTTAAAAATTCAGACATTCACAATATATTTCTACCAAATCAGCAACCTCAAATCCTGTCTTTCCTCTTTATCCCTAAAGCAACAGTGGAATTAATGATTTTGTTCTCTTTCTGTGAGGAGGGGTAGCTACCCCATCAGCCTCCTCTCTACTTTCTTGAAAAACAGGCTATGCTTATCTAATTGTTCTCCTGAATATCTTTCTGTAAATGGCAGTTTTCAAATGTTGGTAACAGGACTACTTTATACACTTAAAAAAATTACTGAGGACCCCAAGGAATTTGTGTTTGTGTGGGTTATCAGTATTTACTCTACAGATGGTCCTTACTTCATATGTTACCACATTAACTCAAACTCAGGTATATGGGAGATTTTACCTGAGTCATCACAAGGCTGTGCAAAAAGCAAAGACAGAGTTCCAGGGCGCCTAGGTTTCGTTTAGCATAGTACAGTGTAAATGGAAGATGGAAGATTGCTTGTACTAGAAATTATAGTTGAAACATTTATAAAATATTTAGTCACCAATTTATTTAAAAATAACAAAAACTCATTAATCCCATGTTAACATAACTAAAAACTATGTTTTCCAAAAGAAAAAAAATTAGCAAAAAAGCACCTCGTCTTACCTTTTCGCAAATTTCTTTAATATATGGCTTAACAGAAGACAACTGGAATTCTCAAATCTAGATCTGCATTCAGTCTGTTGAGTTCCATTTAGTTAAGATGTATGAAGAGAATATGGACTAAACAGCTGTGCAGTTGGAAAAAAGAATATTTTTCAGTTTTTTCAGATAATTATTTGATATTACATCAAAACACAACAAGAGATAGAGTCTTAAAGGTTAGGTGTAATTAAAGAATGTGAAAATATATCAAGTAACTTTTTATAATCTTTTCCATTAAAATCCATTGATTTATCTTGCATTTTAAAGGATTTTACCCATGCAACATTTTTTTTAGCATAATGAAATAGTCATTTGGAAAACATTCATTCATTGAATTATACCAATCGTTGAAATGTTGACACTTTTCATTATAAAATATCAATAAAACAGCATTCATCAATCCCACTGATCTCACCAGAAATGACTTTAAGTATTAGGAAGCCATTAGGCTATCAGAGGCAAATACAGATTTTCCAAAATTCCAAATTTTCTTTGAAAACACAAATGTTATCATTTGCAACGAATACTCTTAGTTGTTTTCCTTGAAGTGACAGCCTCACTTCACTCATTTTTGCAATATATATGTCAATACCCACGTATGAGTAACGATATTTATTATCTGTTATTCTTTCAAGTAAAAATTATTTTCCATGAGCCTATTCAGCTAGACACTCCAACAAAAAAGTTCTTTCTTAAGACAGTTATGGTTTGCATACAAACTGCTTTATGTATACTTCCCATTTTACCACACAGAATATGAAAAAAAACATTTACTCAAGGGTCATGATTTAATAAAATCAATAATTTGTATTATTTCACCAAGGACTTTCTTAAGTGACACTGGATCTTTAACTGCAAGAATATAAAGACTACTAGTACTCTTTGGTACTCCTAACTTCATGTGTGCTAAGACACCAGGAGTTTTACCCTTCATTGCTTTTCAAACATCAGTGCAAACAGCAAACCAGTGAAAAAAAAGCAAATAACGTCAGTATTACGAAAAAGAAAAAAAAAAAAGTTTTAACTTTGCAGACCCCCCTGAATGTGTCTTAGAAACTCCCATGGAGCCACAGACCACACTATGAGAATCACTGCCTTTAAACAAATCTGACCATATCAGACCCCTGCTTTAAAGACTTTCATCTTTTGTCCTAATGTCAAACAAATACACTTTAAACCTGATGTACAGACCTTTGACAATCTGGACGCCAGCTGCCTTTAGACTCTTGGCTGCCATTCCTATTTCACATGCACTCTTTGCTCCCAGCACCCTGAGCTACTCACTAAGCATCTCACTCTGTGCCTTTCATCACTCTGGGCTTATGTGCAAGTGTTACTTTCTCCCTGATACCTTTCTCTCTGTCTGAAAAAACTCCTGATTCTTTAAAATCTAACTCAAATGTTAGCACCCATGAGAAGTCTTTCTCTCACTCCTAGGCAGCTGACCAGAGTTGGATACTGCTTCCCCTGGGCCTTTAGAGTACTTCATTTATTCATTCAACAAAATATTGGGAGCATCCATTCATCTTGGGCACTATTCTCAGAGCTAGGAGAACAGAGCTGAACAAGACAGAAAAGAACTGTAACCTAACCTATTAGAACTGATCTAATAGAACTTAAATATTAAGGCAGTGATAGGCAAAGTAATAATAATAAACAAAAAATAAAGTCATATGGTTTCAGATGGTGATAATTGCTATGAAAAAATAGGATAAAGGGATGGAGAATCACCGGGTAAGTCACAGATATTAGTTAAAATGTTCAGAGAAGAATTCTCTGTGGCAGTAATGTTTGATCTAAGACCGGGGAGATTTAAAGGAGTGAGTCAGGTCAAGAAAAGGGGAACGACTTTCTGGAAATGAACTTAGGGTGCTGGAAGAATAGAGAGAACCCTAAACCACAGAACTGATCATGACAAAGAGGCAGATGCTGAGGGGATCCATCCAAGTGAGGAAAGTGTAGAAGACACAGGAAGCCTGAAAAAGCTCCAAGAGGACCCACAGTGCCTGTATGGATGGCAGTGTAAGCACAGGTGTGGCTGCAGTGGTCTATCGACTGGAGAAGTCTGTGGTTTAGGGCCCAGGGGAAGCCTCCAAGCCCAGTTCTCAGGTCTCAAAGATGATTCCTTGAGCAACTATATATCCTGTAATATGTTTTTCCTTGAACTAGCTAACTTGGTTCTATTATTCATTGCTAAGAACCCTGACTGATATAAGAGTCTTAAATACACACACATGTACATATATATGCACATATACACTTGTACATATATATATATTTATATGATATTTAAAGCCTTGGGACTCCTCATGACAAAAATCTAAGGAGTAAATGTGGGGTGAGAGAGCAAAAGTGAACTCTTTTTGCTGCCTTTCAGTAATTCATTATCTCCCCACATGGATCAGGTCAGCTAATAAACTCCTTACTGATAGCCCCTTCAGTTCCACCAGTTTAAGACAATTATTCTACTTGCTTGTACCCATTTTCCCCAAATGGCATTTTATCTTTATATTCTCTGCCCACAACTTACTCCACATACCTAAGTTTCCCCTCTCTCTTAGTCAGGTTCTGATCATCTCAGGTGGTGTGAGATGTTGTAAAGAAACAAACATGGGAGGTTGAGGCACCAAGAAACTCAGGAAAGCAGAAGGCCTTTACTAATATCCGAGGGGAAGGGTCCAAGAAAAGATAGGAGTCCAGTGAGAGCTGCAGCCTTGGCACCAACGAGAAATTCAGAGATGAAGTAGGGAAGAGATGAAGCCGCCTGTTGCTCAGAGCAGGGTAGAGAGGAATGCATCTGGAGAGGCAAAGTGAAGAAGAAATCACATATCCTGGTCTCAGTCCGCTCCAATTGCCATAACCAAGTCCCACAAATTAGGTGGCTTAAACAACAGAAATTTATTATATTTTCTCACAGTTCTGGAGGCCAGAAGTCCAAGATCAAGGTTCCAGCAGTGTTGTGTTCTTCTGAGGTTTCTTTCCTTAGCTTGCAAATGGCCATCATCTCACTGTGTCCTCACATGGTGTTTCCTCCGTGTGTGTATCCCTGGAGTCCTTTTGTATGTCCAAATTTCCTCTTCCTATAAGGACACCAGTCAGATTGGACTAGGGCCCATCCTAATGGCTTTGTTTGAACTTAATCGCCACTTTAAAGACCTATCTCCAAATACAGACACACTCTGATATACTAGGAATTAGGACTCCAATATATGAATTTTGAGTGGACACAATTCAGCCCATAACAACCCTCAGTGTTAGTCATTTACAATTCTTATTTATCACTTTTTTTTTAAGAATATTTATCATCCTCACTTTTCTTACCTGCTTATCACCTGCCCTCTGTAATTCCCTGTTCATTTTTTACCTGGCTTATCTGGGTGAGACATAGTTTCCTTTTTTTTTCTAAATAATCACTAATTTATTGGTATTTTACAATTTGAAAGACTTTGTAAATGTTTTCATGTTTTATCTCATTTAATAATTAATTATCCTTCTGATATGGATGTTATTATTTTAGGCCCATTTTTTAAATGAGGAAACTGAAAGATATAACAAACAATTAAGCAATTTTCCCAAAGTGGAAGAGTTATTACTAATTGGTGAAGCCAGGGTTCATACTGCAGAGATCTGATTCAAGAACGTGGGCTCTAATCACCAAACAATATAGGCTGTTCCCTTAATCATGTCTGAACTGCGAGCCAGAACATAATTGTTGATCTTATCTTCCTTTCCTGATAACTTACGCATGAAATTAGTGCTCCAAAAAGCAAATGCTAGAAAAAGTCCTTACATAATGTACTAGCTCTCTATTGCTGTATAACAAATTACTAAAGCTTAGCAGGTTACAAGAATACCCATTTGTTATCACAGCTTCCATGGTCAGTGTTCCAGGTTCAGTACAACTGGATTTTCTGCTCAGGGTCTCACAAGGGTGAAGTCAATGTGTCAGCTAAGCTGTGTTCTCATCTGAGTCCAGGATCCTCTTCAGGGTTCATTCAGGTTGTTGGCAAAAGTAGTTCTTTGCAGTTGTAGCACTGAGGCCCTCATCTTCTTGCTGGCTATTGATTGGGGGCCACTCTCAACACTTATCAGCTTCTCTCTATATGGCCCTCTAACGACATGGTAGCTCACTTCGTCAAAGCCAACAAGAGAATCTGTCTCTCCAGTCTCAAAGATGGAGACTTATATAACAGAATCACAATCACAAGGATTACAAGACACTACTATGAACATTATGTGAAAAATTGGACATCCTAGAAGGAACTGATCAATTCATAGAAACATGCAAACTAAGAAACCTGAATCATGAAGAAACAGAAAATCTGAACAGCCCAATACTAGGTAAGAAGATTGAGTCAGTAATCAAAAACCTCCCAAAAAGTCCAGGACAAGATAATATCATGGATGAATTCTACCAAGCATTTAAAGAAGAATTAATGCCATTCCTTCTCAAACACTACCAGAAAAATTGATGAGAAAGGGACACTCCCAAACTCATTTTACAAGGCCAGCGTTACCCTGATACCAAAGCTAAATAAGGACACTACAAAGAAAAAACAAAACAAAAACAAACAAAAAAACCACTCCAGGCTAATATCCCTCAAGAATTTGGATGCAAAAATTCTCATTGAAATATTAGCAAACTGAATTCATCAACACATTAAAAGGATCATACACCATGATCAGGTGGGATTAACTCCTGGAATGTAAGGATGGTTCAACGTAAGCAAATCAATAAATGTGATACATGATATTAATAGAATGAAAGATAAAAATCATATGATCAGCTTAATAGATGCTGAAAAAGCATTCAATAAAATTCAATATCCCTCATGATAGGAACTCTCAACAAAGTGGATTAAACATATCTCAAGATAATAAAGGCCATATAGGACAAGTCCACAGGTAACATCATACTCAAGAGTGAAATAGGTTGAAGCTTTCCCTCTAAGATCAGAAATAAAACAAAGGATGCCCAATCTCACCACTCCTATTCAAAATAGTACTGTTAAGTCCTAGCCAGAGGAATCAAGCAAGGAAAAGGAAACCCTGATGTGCTGTTAGTGGGAATGTAAACTGGTAGAGCCATGATGGGAAACAGAATGGAGATTCCTCAAAATATTAAAAATAGACCTACCATGTGATCTAGCAATCCCACTTCTGTGTATATATTCAAAGGAGATTAAATAAAATCCTTATCTGAAGAGATAGCTGTATTCCCATGTTCATTGCAGCATTATTCAATAGCCAAGATATGGAAACAGCCTAATTATCCATCAATAGATGAATGGATAAAGAATGTGTTATATATGTATTCAATCGTGAGAAAGAAGGAAATCCTGCCATTTGCAACAACATGGATGGACTTCGAGGGCATTATGCTAATTTATATGTCAGACAGACAAACAATACCACATGATCTCTTTTATAAGTGAAATTTAAAGACACTGAACTCATAAAGAGATTGGAAAATTGGTTGCCTGGGGCTGAGCGGTGGGGAAAATGGAGAGATACTGGTCAAAGGGTACAAACTTTAAGTTATAATATGTATAGGTTCTGGAGATCTAATTACATCATAGTAACTACGGTTAACAATATTGTATCATATACTTTAAAGTTGCTATGAGTAGAGCTTTAATATTCTCATCATAACAACAACAGCAACAAAATGGTAATTATGGGAAGTGAAGGATTCGTTAACTAACCTTATTGTGGTAATCATTGTGCAATATAAATATGTATCAAATCGTTTACTCTACTCAAAGTCTATGATCTAAATGTTAGTCTCATCCCAAAATACCCTTACAGAAACATCCAGAACAATGTTGGACCAAATATCTTGGCACCATGACCCAGACAAGTTGACATATATAAAATTAACCATCACACCCACCCACCCACTCTGATTTTGGAATCACCCAGTCACTGTACTTTTTTAAAACAAGGTGGCAAACTTTTTAGTTTTTCAGTTTTTTACTCTTAAGATCAATGATTTATGGGACACTAATGTAGAATGCCTCAGAGTGAACCCGGTAATCATTGAGGATGTCTTCAGGCAATTACAAGGAAAGGTCAAGGCAAAGCTACTGTTGAATACTAAAAGCATGTTGAATTTAAAATGAGAGTTGCTTCTACCCTGGTGAGATTCATCCTGACTCACTGAAGTAGGATTCATTAAGATGGATAACCCAAGTTCTACTTGTTTTATAAATCTATCATTTAAAAATATTTAGAAATTACCAGCAGCATCCCAGCCTGAGCGGTGGAGAAAAATGCAATATGGACTCTGCCCTCAAAGGACTTACAATCTAGTAAGTGGAAAAAAAGTAGAAATCAATACACGGTCACAGGCACACACCACACACATTTCTGGTAAATGTTGTTTTTTAATCATTCAGAGAATGAGGTTCTCAGTAAAAAATGGAGAGATGCCTAGCCATGTAATTCATCTTTCCTGGAACCAAGGAAAACTAAAAATGAAGGCTGGGAGGTAAAGATGGATAAGATTGGAAAAACTGAAGGAAACTGGAAGATCCAAGCAAGGTGACAAAAATAAAACGATTAATATAGCTTATCTGAGAGTAAATAGAAGACGGCTTGAGGGAGAATAAACTTGATATTGATGGGAACTTCAAGTTTCACAAAATTTGCAAATGCCACTTACAGTTCATTTTACCTTCCATAAATTCAAGGATATAAATGCTGAAAAATTTATGAAAGTTCTTCAGACAGCTAATTGTCTTTAAAATACAAAAGCGAAGTTTCTAGCTAGAAATCATCACCTGTCTGACCTCTTTACTTTCCAATAATTTGCATTACCATCAATTTCAGTTATTTCTCTTCCCTGAGCCACTCTACACAAAGTGAAAAATAATTTATTGGGTCACAGGAACTCGTGTATACTTAAAAAAACAACAGACCAAAAATGTCTCTTTGGTCTCCAGATTCACTCCCAAGCTAAGTGACTTTCACTCCTGAACAACAGTTTTACAATACGTACAATCAGAATACGTATCACAAAAATGGAAGAAACCACACATCCCAAAGAAGCAATGTCATTTATAGCGCTGTATTTAAGATTGGGAGCTCTGGACCAAAATTGCCTGTGGAGTGCTTAGAATTTTGTAGTGAACATGATAAATTCAATTAATTTATAGATATTAATCCTATTTACTATAAAAAACAAATTATACGCCACCTGGCGTAGCATCAACTAATTGACAGTGCTGAAATTTAATTGAGAAATATAAGATGCAAAAGGGAGCTTTGGAAAGTTATTTTTAAAAGAAAGATGAGGATAAAAGATGGAGAAACCAAAATGTTTATAATAGCGTTTTTTTCCATCTTAACATGCTGAAAATTTGCAAGCGTTATCAGATTAGAACAGATATAATGATCCTTTTTTGGGAGGAAGTTCTAGAAATTTGTTTTCCCTAATTCTTCTTTCTCAATCAGCCTATTAAAAAAAAAACAGATATCTTTCTGGGAAGCATATTGCTATTCTTTTCCATGAAATGAATTTCTAGACTCACATGTTGGCAACAGTTATAACCAGCCCTCCTATAAAATAATAAAGATTGTTTTCAGGATTTCTGTGATAGTCACCATGTAGTAGTTACAGTTAATCCAAGCTGTTAAATTTTCAAGGGCACTGCTGCTTTGCAGGGCATAATGCTGATTTTCTTACCTCAGCAATGCTGCCTTTAGCTATTTTTGTGATCTTGATCCTCCTGTATCCTTTTTTTGGTAGCTTCAAAACAATATTTCTTTTGTCCTGATTTTCCTCATTAGTTTAAAACAGCATTTTGACTTTGAGGGTTTCATGTGTACATAGAAATGAATCCTGAATACTTTCTCCATGGTGTTGTGATTAATTTGTATTCTTTAACGGAAGCTTTAAAAAAAAAACAAAAAACAAAAAACCTTTTCCTATTACTGAAATCATATACCTTTTTTGTGACTAAAATAAAAAGCATCTGTCAATCCAATTCTTTAGTAATGTTGATATACCATATGCATTCAATTCACTAATTTAATGGCATAAAGTTTATTCAAAAAGATATTTATATTTATGTATTTTTATATATTAGTGACTTACTGAACCAAGGTGAAAATATCTTGCTATTCCTTAATCTTACTAAATATTTTCAACTCAACATATTCTAGGATTTACAGCACACAAAATGTGTAAGCCTGACAGATATGTTCTAGTTACTTTTAGTTTGGTAGGCATTTTTCTACTCTATCTCCAAATAAAGTTTTCTAAAAAGTCAAAAAATGTCGAGACCTTGTTCTGTGTTTCAATAAAGAGTCCTAATACATCTTACTAGATGGAGAATAACATTACAAACCTCCCTTGGGCTCCAAGATACTGCCAGTTGGACACTCTGACCTCTTTTACAAAAAAAGGAAGTGAAAACATTCAGCATTTTATCTATAACAGGATGCCTCTGATGGATTTGCTTATACAAGGTTATAGCTGTCAATTGGAAATGCCTAGTCTGCCTCAGTTTGAATCACCTTTCTCATTTTTCTTCTGCAAGAAAAAGAAATCTGAATTATTCAAGACACTAGAGAAGCTTTACCCTGAACTAAGAAAAGAGGAAAATGGCAACATGTACAAATTTTCATCTTTAGTCATTTTTTTAGCCATATACACTTGTGCAAATTATTCTGAACCTATAAAACTGAATAAGATTATGCTATGAGAGGCTGAGCAGTAGAAAATATGATCATCAATTTGTCTCAGGGAAGCAAACAAGGGTTCCTTCAGTGCTTAAGAT
This sequence comes from Monodon monoceros, assembly GCF_005190385.1. NCBI lineage: Eukaryota > Metazoa > Chordata > Mammalia > Artiodactyla > Monodontidae > Monodon > Monodon monoceros. The sequence goes on from NW_021703768.1 coordinate 97,147,738, forward strand.
TGAATGTATCTTAAAATCATAGACGGAAATTCTAAATTCCAGAATAGGTTAATTTGAAAAGTTATAATTATTTTACAATTAAAATTTATTCTCAATGTCTAAGAAAACTCCCTGGCAGAAATGCAATGCCATTTCATTACTTGGTATATCTCTCTCTCATAATTTTAAAAATGCCCTTTCCCAACTGTTAAATGGTGAACTGCTGAAATTATAAACCAATGTATTTGATGCTAACCACAACTAATCATTAAGTAGTCTGTGTGAGCCCAATAATATGAGTTCATAAGGAATCAGTGTTTTTAAAATTATTTTATATGTATGTTATATAATCATATATCAGTTGAGCAAATAACAGTACAAATGTGTCTGCAGATACAATGAAGTGTAACTACCATGCAGTACCAATTAGTGTTTTAAGAAAAAATCTATAATGTAAATATAAAAGATAGAGATACGATTAAGTGAAGAGCGTATGAACGTGGGCAATAATGAACAAGAAGTACTTTAAAGAACTTGAGCTATGTTTATGGGAGAACCCAGTGTACATCAGGAGGACAAAGAGTGCAAGAGTGACATTGGGTCTATGATCTGGTGGGGTGGGAGTGAAGCCTGGAGCAGGCAGGGGTTCACACGTGGAAAGGAAAGAGCAGGATGTGTTCCAGGAACTAGGAGAAATTGTGAGCATCGTTGGGGGAAACTGGTAAGGAGGGAAGATAAATAGATGAATAGAAGTAAATAGATGGTAGATTACATAGGACCTTGTAAACCACAGAAAGCTTTTGGACTCTATTCTAAGCACAGTAGGGAACCTGTGATAGGCTTTTAAGCAGCGGAGCTTCATAATCAGATTTTATCTTTAGGAACATTTCCTTGGCTCTAGTGGGGTAAATGATAGGAGATCAGGGTCTATCATAGAGGAATACAATACTTTAGTTAGTAGACATTAATGTGGTATTTGAAGGGGATGATAATGGCCTTAAGTAGTAAAGTATCACTGAGAGTAGAGTGAGGTGAGTGGATTCCAGAGATATATTAATGTATTAGTGTTAATAGTAGGAAAGGGAGAATACAGAGTCAGGAAAGGTGCCTCGGGGTCTGTCTTGGGCAACTGACTGGCGAGTCTGTGTGTCATTCCCTAGCAGAATAGACTTTGAAAAGGAAGAGCAATGGGGAGCTGGGGGATAGCAGAGATGATGAGTTGCCACTTTGACATGTTGTGTAGGATGTTCCTTGGATCATCCAAGGGATCCTGGGCTGTAGGGTTGGATGAACAGATAGATTTAGGAGAAGACTCTGGATTTGAATTAGAGATTTGAAATTCATTCTTAAATAAATATAATCGAAAATGGGAATGGGTGAAAACTCTCAGAGAATTACGGGAAAAAAAGCAGAAGTAATTTCAAAGGCAGAACTCTAAGAAACATTAAAGTTTAAGGAGTAGGCTAAGAAAGAAAAGCCTGAAAGAGGACACTGTCAGAAAAGTGGGAGGAAACTTACTTTAATTATAAAAATGACCTTGGTAAAGAAATGTTTTTGTATTGCACGAGGCTAATCTATTTTAAGAGTGTTACTCTCATATGTTGGAAAATGAATAAAAACAGAGCAGTGCCTGGAGGTAGAAATATCAGGAAAAATGAAGCTAAGGAATCACATTCATATATCCATTTATTCACTGATACATTCAGGGGCTTCCTATTAAGGATTCATTGTGAAATACTGTAAAAGATGTTGCAGCAAATATAAACATAAATTAAGCACAGAGTCTGGCTTTCAGGAGCTCATGCACTACAGTAAGAAATGAAACATGTGCTTTAATAAATAATTTGAGGGGGAACAGGGCATGTTTCCTAAAGAAAGCATAGAAAACATACTAAGGAAGGCCAGAAAAAGAATACAGAGCCCTGCCACAGGGTCAGGCACAATGCAGATTCTCAACGTACGTATTGAATCAATTTGTGCTGTCCAGCTGGAGGGGTTAAAACAAGCTTTCTGTAGCAGTTGGCATTTGCTATTAAAATAGGAGAATTCCTCATATTTAAATATAAGACAGAGATAAATCAGTAGCAGGTATAAGGGCAGCAGCTGGAGCAACTTAATCTGGAGTAAAGACCTGAGAAATGTATTCATTCTAAAAATATTTTGAGCACCTGTCTGTATTTCCTCAAGTTACAAACTAAGGAAAACAGTTCATTTTTGTGGCAGTGGCAGTTTCTGATCAAGAGCTAAAAATAACAATTGATGATGTCTAAAACACTTATAAATACATTCATATTTAATCTTCAGAGACAACTTTGATAATCAGGACAGTTATTTCTACCCACGTAAACCAAGACCTGAATGGGTAAATGCAATAGAATCTAAGCCTTTGCAGTATCCTACACCTTAAATTTTAGAATATTCTGGCCATTTTCATCATGACATTCTCAATAAATAATTCTAGACTAATTAAAAATGTATAATGCCATTAAAAGCAGATTATAATTCCCGGTCATAACAGCTGAGAATAGAAGTGCCTGAGAGAGCAAGTACAGTTTGTGTGTGTTGGGTTCTGTGTCTTGTGCATGGTGAGGGCTTCAGAAGGAAATACTGAGACGGTTTAAAGTGAAGGCCTTCAGCAGAGGCTGTGCAGATTAAATAGACAAAACACAGTGTGGAAATTTAAGTGATCTGAGATTTGAGTAACCATTTGGAAGCCTAGTTTCTGGTCCTGGACTCATGATTTCATCTTAAGTCAGCTGCTAATTCTCTGAATAATAACAGTTTTACAGCATTTGCTGTATGAAGAATGCCTGTTAACTTAGATGTCTGAATTTCAAAAAGACTAATGCACAATTTTTTAATTAAGATATCTTTTGTGCTATCTTCTTAAAATAGTACAGCAGAAAGCCATAAATTTACTTAAATTTCTAATGATCATTTTCAAATATACTGAAACATTTATTTGAGTGGACCTGTTATATGCTACTAACATATGTCAGTACTTATACTTTATATCTCGCTCGGTGTTAATATTCTAAGGTTATGTATAATACAAGTTTCAAATACCTGCCCTCGATATGTATTGCAATCCAATGTGATAACGCTAATGAAAAGTGGTATGTTTCCTCTTTGGTTATTTGAACAAGGAACACAACAAGAAGTGTGTGAGGTGCCTCTTAGGCCATCTGCTAGCTCCCTTGATTACTAAATGTGCTCCATGAGTGCTTGAAGACAGAGCCTTGCAGAAGCATTGGGTCTGCCAAGCTTCTACTAACCATTCTTGAACTTATGCCAGTTTTAGCTTTCTGTCCTAAGTTTAATGCCTTTGTCAGGTGCACAAAAAGTAAAATCACTTCCAGTATTTCAAATGAAGAGCATCCCTACCCAAGAAGTAAGAAGGACGTTTTATATTCATGTTATGACTGTGCAGTGGGAATAGAGAAGAGTTAACCCTGGTTCTGACATACAGATCTGAGTTACTCTTAGCTAGAAAGCACTTTTCTCCTATTTTATATTTCACACCCCTATACTAAATCGTAATTGATGTTTCTCAAAATCTTAAATCTTCCTAGGAATTCTATGAGCTTTTAAAAGAAACTAAAGCAGGATTCTTTTTTTTTTCCTTTCAGGAACAGACACCCGTAGATTTACAAATATTCACCTACACATGTCTTCTGAATGGCCAGCCATGCTGAAGACTTTGTTCTTTTTTTTTTTTTTTTAATTGGCCTATAGTTGATTTACAGTGTTGTGTTAGGTTCAAGTATACAGCAAACTGCTTCAGTTATACATATAACTATTCTTTTTCAAGTTCTTTTCCTATTAGGTTATTACTGATTATTGAGTAGAGTTCCCTAAACTATACAGTATATCCTTGTTGGTTATCTATTTTAAATATAGTAGTGTGTATATGTCAATCCCAAACTCCTAATTTATCCCTCCCCCCCCTACCTTTCCCCTTTGGTAGCCATAAATTTATTTTCTATGTCTGTGAGATAAAGGCCATATATGACAAACCCACAGGTAACATCACGTTCAACACTGAAAAGCTGAAAGCATTTCCTCTAAGATCAGGAACAAGACAAGGATGTCCACTCTCGTCACTCTTCTTCAACATAGTTTTGGAAGTTCTAGCCATGGCAATCAGAGAAGAAAAAGAAATAAAAGGGATCCAAATTGGAAAAGACAAAGTAGAATTCTCATTGTTTGCAGATGACATGATACTATACATAGAAAATCCTAAAGATGCTACTAGAAAACTAGTAGAGCTCATCAGTGAATTTGATAAGGTTGCAGGATACAAAGTTAATACACAGAAATCCCTCACATTCCTATACACTAACAACAAAAGATCAGGAAGAGAAATTAAGGAAACAATCCCATTTACCATCACATCAAAAAGAATAAAGTATCTGGGAATAAACCTACCTAAGGAGGCAAAAGACCTGTACTCCATAAACTATAAGATGCTGATGAGGGGCTTCCCTGGTGGCGCAGTGGTTGAGAGTCCGCCTGCTGATGCAGGGGACACAGGTTCGTGTCCTGGTCCAGGAGGATCCCACATGCCGTGGAGCGGCTAGGCCCGTGAGCCAAGGCCACTGAGCCTGTGCGTCTGGAGCCTGTGCTCCGCAACGGGAGAGACCACAACAGTGAGAGGCCCACGTACCGCAAAAAAAAAAAAAAAAAAAAGCTGATGAAAGAAATCGAAGGTGACATAAACAGATGGAAAGATATGCCATGTTCTTGAACTGGAAGAATCAATATCTTCAAAATGACTACACTACTCAAGACAATCTACAGATTCAATGCAATCCTTATCAAATTGTGAATGGCATTTTTCGCAGAACTAGAACAAAATTTTTTGAAATTTGTATGGAGACACAAAAGACCCTGAATAGCCAAAGCAATTTGAGAAAGAAAAACAGAGCTGGAGGAATCAGCCTCCCCAATTTCAGACTATACTATAAAGCTACAGTTGTCAAAACAGTATGGTACTGGCACAAAACAGAAATATAGATCAATGGAACAAAATAGAAAGCCCAGAAATAAATCCACGCACCCACGGTCAATTAATCTATGACAAAGGAGACAAGAATAAACAATGGAGAAAAGAAAGTCTCTTCAATAAGTGGTGCTGGGAAAACTGGACAGCTACATGTAAAAGAATGAAATTAAAACACTTCCTAACACCATACACACACAAAAAAAACTCAAAATGGATTAAAGACCTAAATGTAAGGTCAGATACTATAAACTCTGAGAGGAAAAACACAGGCAAAACACTTTGACATAAATTGCAACAATATCTTTTTGGATCCACCTCCTAAAGTAATGAAAATAAAAACAAAAATAAACAAATGGGACCTAACTAAACTCAAAGGTTTTTGCACAGCAAAGGAAACCATAAACAAAACAAAAAGACTGTGTTTTTAATGTGTCTGTGCTTGTGTGTATTATCTAGGCATGCATATCAAATATTTATTTTTGGCTGCATTGGGTCTTCGTTGCTGCAGGCAGGCTTTCTCTAGTTGCGGCAAGGAGGGTCTACTCTTCCTTGCGGTGCGCGGGCTTCTCATTGCGGTGGCTTATCTTGCTGTGGAGCACAGGCTCTAGGTGCACGGGCTTCAGTAGTTGTGGATCGCGGGCAGTAGAGTGCAGGCTCAGTAGTTGTGGCACACGGGCTTAGCTGCTCCATGGCATGTGGGATCTTCCCAGACCAGGGCTCGAACCCATGTCCCCTGCATTGGCAGGTGCATTCCTAACTGCTGCACCACCAGGGAAGCCCCCACTTGAGGCTTTCTTTCTATGAAAAACGTTCTGAAACAGGTGTGACATACCTGCTATTTTCAGACAAACAATTTTCAATTGGTGTAGCTAGCCGCCCATATCTATGGCAAGGAAAATATCAGGTAGGATGGCAGTAGGTTTTTTTTATTTTATTTTAACATCTTTATTGGAGTATAATGGCTTTACAGTGTTGTGTTACTTTCTGCTGTATAACAAAGTGAATCAGCTATATGCATACATATATCCCCATACACGCTCCCTCTTGCATCTCCCTCCCACCCTCCTAATCCATCCCCTAGGTGGTCGCAAAGCACTGAGCTGATCTCCGTGTGCTATTCGGCTGCTTCCCACTAGCTATCTATTTTATATTTGGTAGGGTATATATGTCAACACTACACTCTTACTTCATCCCAGCTTACCATTACACATTACCCTGTGTCCTCAAGTCCATTCTCTATGCCTGTGTCGTTATTCCTGTCCTGCCCTTAGGTTCATCAGAGGCATTTTTTTTTTTTTTTCAGACTCCATGTACATGTGTTAGCATATGGTATTTGTTTTTCTCCTTCTGACTTCACTCTGTATGACAGACTCTAGGTCTATCCACCTCACTACAAATAATACAATTTCGTTTCTTTTTATGGCGAGTAATATTCCATTGTATATATGTGCCACATCTTCTTTACCCATTCATCTGTTGATGGACACTTAGGTTGCTTCCATGTCCTGGCCTTTGTAAATAGTGCTTCAATGAACATTGTGGTAAATGACTCTTTCTGAATTATGGTTTTCTCAGGGTATATGCCCAGCAGTGGGATTGCTGGGTCATATGGTAGCTCTATTTGTAGTTTTTTAAGGGACCTCCATACTGTTCTCCATAGTGGCTGTATCAAGTTACATTCCCATGAACAGTGCAAGATGATACCCTTTTCTCCACACCCTCTGCAGCATTTATTGTTTGTGGATTTTTTGACGATGGCCATTCTGACCTGTGTGAAGTCATATGTCATTGTAGTTTTGATTTGCATTTCTCTAATGATTAGTGATGCTGAGTATCTTTTCAAGTGTTTGTTGGCAATTTGTATATCTTCTTTGGAGAAATGTCTATTTAGGTATTCTGCCTATTTTTGGATTGGGTTGTTTTGTTTGTTTTTTGGATATTGAGCTACATGAGCTGCTTGTATATTTTGGAGATTAATGCTTTGTCAGTTGCTTCGTTGGCAAATATTTTCTCCCATTCTGAGGGCTGTATTTTCATCTTGTTAATGGCTTCCTTTGCTATACAAAAGCTTTTAAGTTTCATTAGGTCCCATTTGTTTATTTTTGTTTTTATTTCCATTTCTCTAAGGGGTGGGTCAAAAAGGATCTTGCTGTGATTTATGTCATAGAGTGTTCTGCCTATGTTTTCCTCTAAGAGTTTGATAGTGTGTGGCCTTACATTTAGGTCTTTAATCCATTTTGAGTTTATTTTTGTGCATGGTGTTAGGAAGTGTTCTAATTTCATTCTGCTACATGTAGCTGTCCAGTTTTCCCAGCACCCAGCACCATTTAAGATATCCACTTTAAATATAAACACACATAGATTATAAGTGAATAGATGGAGAGAGATACTATTACTGAACAGGCTGTCTTTCCTCCATTGTATTCTCTTGCCTCCTTTATCAAAGATAAGGTGACCATACGTGTGTGGATTTATCTCTGGGCTTTGTATCCTGTTGCATTGATCTATATATCTGTTGTGCCAGAACCATACTGTCTTGATTACTGTAGATTTGTAGTATAGTCTGAAGTCAGGGAGCCTGATTCCTCCAGCTCCATTTTTCTTTCTCAAGATTGCTTTGGCTATTCGGGGTCTTTTGTGTTTCCATACAAATTGTGAAAGTTTTTGTTCTAGTTCTGTGAAAAAATGCCATTGGTAGTTTGATAGAGATTGCATTGAATCTGTAGATTGCTTTGGGTAGTAGAGTCATTTTCACAATGTTGATTCTTCCAATCCAAGAACATGGTATATCTCTCCATCTGTTTGTCTCATCTTTAATTTCTTTCATCAGTGTCATATTTTTCTGCATACTGGTCTTTTGTCTTCTTGGGTATGTTTATTCCAAAGTATTTTATTCTTTTTGTTGCAGTGGTAAACGGGACTGTTTCCTTAATTTCTCTTTCAGATTTGTAATCATTGTCAACAATCACTTTGAAGATGAGCGGTGTAAATGCACCAATTAAGACAGAGATTCTCAAAGTGGATTAAAAAAAAAAATGACCCAACTATACACTATGTTTTTAAGATATCCACTTTAAATATAAACACACATAGATTATAAGTGAATAGATGGAGAGAGATATACTATGCCAACACCAATCAAAAGAAAGTAGGAGTAAACTATATTAATTTCAGGAAGAGTAGATTTCAGACCCAGGAAAGTTATCAGGGATAAGGACATTACATAATGATAAAGGGGTCAATTCTTCAAAGAGACATAATCCTTAACGTGTATGCACCTAACAATAGAGCACCCAAATACAGTACATGAGGCAAAACTGATAGAATTACAAGGAGAAATACATGAATCCACTATCATAATTGGAGACCTCAACACCCTTCTATCAGAAATGGACAGATCCAGGGGGCAGAAAATCAATAACGAAGTCAGCAACATCATCAATCAACAGGATATGATGGACAACTATAGCCTACAATTGGAACAACTGGACATAAGTATGCAGAAAATGAATCTAGACAAAGACCTTAAACCTTCTGCAAAAAAACTCAAAATGAATCACAGACTTAATGTAAAATATAAATTATACATCTCCTAGTAGATAACATAGAAAATCTATATATCCTTAGGTTTGACAATGACTTTTTAGGTACAATACCAAAGGCATGAACCATGAAAGAAAGAATTAATAAGCTGGACTTCATTAAAATTTTAAATTTCAGCTTTTTGAAAGACAATGTCAAGAGAACAAGAAAACAATCCACAGACTGGGAGAAAACATTTGCAAAAGGTATACCTGATAAAGAGTGTTATCCAAAATATACAAAGAACTTTTAAAACTCAACCATAAGAAAAAACCTGATTAAAATACAGGTCAAATAACTTAACAGACACCTCATCCAAAAAGATACACAGATGGCAAATAAGCAGATGAACATCGTATGTCATCAGGGAAATGTAAATTAAAGCAGCAATGAGATACCACTGTACACCTGTTAGAGTGGCCAAAATCCAGAACACTGGCAATGCCAAATGCTGGTAAGAATGCAGAGCAACATCAACTCTCACTTATTACTGGTGAGAATGCTAAGTGGTATAGCCACTTTGGAAAACAGTTTGGTGATTTCTTAGAAAATTAAAAATAATACTCTTACCATTTGATCCAGTAATTGTCCTCCTTGGTATTTATCCAAAGGTGTTGAAAACTTATGTTGACACACAAACCTGCACATGAATGTCTATAGCAGTTTTATTTGTACTTTCTAAAACTTCGAGGCAATCAAGATATCCTTCAGTAGGTGAATAGAAAAAACAACTATTGTACATCAAGACAATGGAATATTATTTACCGCTAAAAAAAAAATCCTCTATCAAGCCATGAAAAGACATGCAGGGAACTTAAATGCATATTATCAAGTGAAAGAAACCGATCTGAAAAGGCTGATTTCTATATGATTCCAACTCCATGACATTTTAGGAAAGGCAATATTATGGAGACATTAAAAAGATCAGGGTTGCCAGAGTCAGGAAGGAAGGAAGGAAACAGGTGGAGCACAAAGGGTTTTTAGGGCAGTGAAATTACTGTGTATGATGCTGTAACAGTGAGTACATGCCATTAGAATTTGGTCCAAACTCAGAACGTATAACACCAAGAATGAACCCTAATGTAAATTACAGACTAGGTGATAATGATGTCATTGTAGGTTCATCAGTTGTAACTGATGCACCTTTCTGCTGGGGGATATTGATAATGGAGGAGGCTATTCATTTGTAGGGGCAGGGCTCACATGGGAAATATCTCTACCTTCTGCTCAATTTTGCTATGATCCTAAAACTGCTCTAAAAAATAAAGAATCAAGAATATAATGGTTGCTTTATGTAACCGTTAGGTTTGGGGGCAAATTTCAAAGGCATCACTGAAAATGATGTATCAGTGATACATCTATCAAAATGAGATGTATCTATCATTTTGTTTCTGCTGACCTCTTCCTCATTTCTTCATCGTATCTGCTTCCTGGATAAATACTATCTGCCCAAGAAAAGAAGAAAAAGAGAGAGAGAGAGATGGAAGGAAGGAAGAAGGGGAGAAGGAGGGAGGGAGGGAGAAAGAGAGGAAAAGAGAGAAATGTACTGCCAGTTTTTTAAAATTACCTTGTGATTACATTCTTATTCTTGTTTGTAATGCCAAACCATAACACACAAACAAGATGCACTGTATAAATGAAAAAACATCAATGCTTAACCAATTTAAGTTTTGGCAGACTTAGTAATAAAAGTAGATAAACAACCCAAGTCCAGGCTATTAGAAAGAAAAATAAGTTTGGAGACTAGATAAGCTGGTTCAATAATAAAGAAGTGTCTACCATGTAAATTGGATGTTTTACTTATTGTTGACAGTTTAGTCCCACAAGACTTTTCATTATCTGGTCCCAGTATAGGAGGAAAGAGCAAAGTGGGCTCTAAAATGCCAGTGGGACATGCAAGGGCTACAGAGGTCAAATACAAGAGATGCCAGCCTTTATTTACCTGCAGTACTTAGGAATTTTTCCTTTTTGTGGTGAGAGCATTCTGGCCTCATTCTCTCCTTCTCAGTGCTCAATGTCATGCACTTAGATATATTCCCAGGGGCTCTTTTATTCTTTGAAACAGAAATCTTTGCAGACATTTTTCCTAATTTGTTTTCAGCTTATTTTCTTTAACCTTGAACTTATTTAAGGAGTCTTGGCTTCTTAAAAATATATTGCAAAAGGAGAAGCAAAATCTGCAGAAAACAAACCTATGAGGACCCAAAAAATCTCACTACTTTCCTGTATGATGCTTCTATTTAAAACACGTTTGTATGTCTAGGTCTTGGTGAATTTATAAGTATAAATATAAAAATAAATGTAGATGGCTTTCAATATAGAGAATGATTATATTGACCTCTATAATCAAACAGCAGACTAAATACCCTGAAAATCTCCAATTACCAAACACCAAGAAATATTGGGATACAACTATAAACACCCCTTTAAATGCACGGAGGAGCTCTTAAGAGTTAGGGAACTTGCTGGTGGCATTAAAACTGAGAATGTAAGTGAAAATAAGATACCCCCTAATCTACCCACAGTGAAGACGGTCTGGGAAAAAAGTCTGATCTCACTGTCAGTTTGAAAAAAGAAAACAAAAAGACACCTGACTGCCTGGCCTGGAATTTGGATGGAATATATGTCCCCTCCAGAAATCATAATAAAATCCCTCTCTTCACACAATTAAAGATTTAAATGTACAGTAGTAGAATGGTCCAAAGCGTCCCAAGAAAAGAGCTGAAGAGGGTTCCAAGTTTGGTAACAGTCTAGAGTTCCTGGCCAAAAAGAAAAAAAAAATAACATAAAAACTAGAGCCTCATAGCATTTCTTTAAATCTAAAAATACAACTCAGTTTTTAAAAACATAATGAAATTAGCCACATGAATGAGACTGTACAGATAAAAATGTCAGGAAGAATTTCAGATGGTCGCCTTACTAAATATCAAACCTTAAATAAATATGTTTAAAATGCTTTAAGAAAAGGTACAACCAAAAAACATAAGAATGTTTTAAACATCATGAAAATAATAATAATGATAAATAATAATAATAGAAAAAAGCCTAGAAAGACATAGAGATGGAGATGAAATGAGGCTCAGAAACAGGGAAAGAATCATGTCTAAATTAGAAGTAGTTTCCAGAGAAAAGAACAGAGAATGGGGGAGAAAAAACATACAACAAGAACATCTGAGAAGTTCCCAGTATTCATGAAAGACATAAATTTACAAATTCAGAGAGCCTAACAAATTGGAGTCAAGATAAATAATAAATCCACACTTTGATACATAATAGTGAAACAAAAGAGCACAGAGTCAAAAAGTTATCAAAAGCAACTGGAAACCACTGAATAAAGTTTACAATTTTTATAACACTTTAGATGCATGATATTAAAGATTTACATTTAGTACTATATAAAGTCACTGAAATAAATCCTTTCTCTGTTATGCTACCAAAAATAAATAAATAAATAGAAGCAACTGGAAGGAAAAGAGAGATTATCTAGAAAGGGATATCATTTAGTCAGACACCAGACTAATCAATGACAACAACAACAAAAAAAGGGGGAAAATATGGTCAATTTCCTGAGAAGAAATATTTATCAATTTATGATTTGTAAAACATCAAACTGTAATTCAACAATAAAGATGAGATAAAGGTATATCCAAAAATATTTTTAAAAAAAACAAGAGCTTACCACCAAGAGTTTCTCATGATGCAACTTGTAAAAATATCAAGAGGAAGAGAAATTATACTCTAAGGAAGGTCTACAGCTCAAGAAGATGATCAAGAATGAGTTTAAATTGATACTGATGTATAAAATAATACTAATGAAATTTACTAATTTTGGAATTAACATTTGTGAAATTAAAACCTTGATTAGTAATATCTAAGATTGGACTTCCCTGGTGGCACAGTGGTTAAGAATCCTCCTGCTAATGCAGGGGACACAGGTTCAAGCCCTGTTCCAGGAAGATCCCACATGCCACAGAGCAACTAAGCCCATGCACCACAACTACTGAGCCTGTGCTCTACAGCCCGCGAGCCACAACTACTGAGCCCAGGTGCCGCAACTACTGAGGCCTGTGTGCCTAGAGCCTGTGCTCCACAACAAGAGAAGCCATGGCAATGAGAAGTTCATGCACCGCAATGAAGAGTAGCCCCTGCTTGCCACAACTAGAGGAAGCCCGTGCACAGCAACAAAGACCCAGTGCAGCCAAAAAATAAATTAATTAATAAGTTAAAAAATATATATATCTAAGGTAAAAGATTTGTCCAGAATGAATACAATCTTATATCATTGAATTATTAGGAAGAAATGAAATATTATTTGTTTGGATCTTGTTACATTTTCCTACTAATAAAAAAGCAGTCAAGAAATCACAAAAAAGAAGCAGTGAAGAACAGTATTTAGAAAACACAAAAATTAATGGTGGAAATAAATCCAAACATATTTTTAGAACAATAACTCTAAATGTAATATATGAGTCTGTTAAAAAGATTATCAGGTAAGATTAAAAGATTAAGCTATTAACAAGACAAACATCAAAAATACAATGCCTAAGAAAAGATGGATATTTAAAATAAATAAATAAATAAAAGAACATACTAGGAAAATACAAAATAAAGCTGAGGTGGCTATGTTAATAACAGATTAAACAAACTAAGAAAAACCATGTTACTAATTATAACTGGGCTCATTATATTTTGATTTAAAAAAAAAGGAAACTTACTAAGAAGTCATAGTATTTCTAAGCTTCTGGCACCTAATATGTAGTCTCAAAACATATGAAGCAAAAAAAAATTCAACAAAGTAACCATCATGATGGAAGATTTACCATATTTCTTTCAGTAACTAATAGAATGACAGATCAAAATTGATAGGATATAAAACATTTAAGCAACACCACTAATAAACCTGGGCTAAGAGCATATAAAGAGGCTATAGAAAAGAAGTTTGTTACCTTTCTTTTGGTTAGTATTTATCTAGTATACCTTTTTCTGTCTGTTTATTTTGACTTTACTGTGTCCTTATATTTTAAGTATGTCTCTTGTAACCAGCACAAACCTAATTTTTTTTGAAGAATATATTCTTACAATCTCTACCTTCAAGTTTATATTTATTTTGCATAATGGCATTTTTAGGCTTTTAAAAAACATATTCCTTTCTTTTATTTTTCCTGTTTTCTTTTGCTTCCTTTATTTCTACATTTCTTTTCTGTCTTGGGATGGAGGGCTAAGTGTTCTTTCTCTCTTTTGAATTCTTCATTCTTTTTTTTTTCCTCACATCTTTTATAAAGTTACCATTCCATTTTAATTCTTTTAATTCAAACCGTTGAAATTTTACCATACTTACTAACAAATTATGGAGTCCCTCTGTATTCTAACCTCTTTCAGAACAAATCAAATTACAGCACTCTAATTTCATTACACCTCTGGCTTAGATACTCTTTTACACCACGTTCTCTCTGTCTCTGTCTTTCTCAGCACACTTAAGTTAAATGCTCTCTTGGGCTTTTCTTCTCTTTATTTCCCAGTGGAAGCTTTTCTCAAACGTCTACTGAGTCTTGGCTGCTGGTACCTACTTAAGAGAGATGCATGAAAGGCTCTGTGTATGTGAGCAGGCCTTGCCATTAATGAACTTCCCTACAGTTTGAAAATAAAACACTTATGACCTCACACATTTCAGTGTCTGCAGGTCTTTACTCTGAGATCTTTGAGCTGTCCAAAAACAAACAAACAAAACTACAATTGATAGAATGAAACAGGCAAGGAAGACTCTATTCAAGACTATTACAATAAGGGGAAGAGACTGAACTCAACTCCTGTGAAACAAAAGATGAGAGAGTTTTAAGCATGGAGTAAGCTACTGGCAAACTACTGGAGTATGTTGGGAAGAGGCTAATCAATGTGATTAGGCCACCTGTGTTTCCTAATGGACTCCTATGGAAGTCAGATTCTGACCCTCCCACAGAGACTGGGAGAGAGGGCCACTATCTCTTTTGAAGATCACATTTCAAAGGGAGGGATCCCACGTCCTTGAAAAAGACATTCCTGAGTTTTTGAAGATTTACATCTCAAAAGGGCAGAGAAATAATTTATAATTATAAAATTTTCTAAAGTAAATGCTCTAGTGGGGGTGGAGTCAAGATGGTATACTAGAAGGATGCAGAATTTACCTCTCCTCGCAACTAGGGCACCTACCAGGCATCTGTGGGGGCCACAGACACCTAAGGGGACAGGAGGAACTCCCAGCGACTGGGTAGGAAGTGGCATGGGGAGGGTTAAGGGGGAGGAGAGGTGGCGGTGGGATGGGATCAGTGCCCCTGAGGGGTGTCTGGGGGAGGGGAAGGGAGTCCCACACCCAAAGTGGGAAATTGGAGAACCACTGGGAGGGCAGAGGATCAAAAGGGAGTGTGGCCAGGCTTCCCCTGCCCACTTGGGCCCCTAGGAACCTGTTGAGATCCCAAGCCTGATCCTCTGCCCACCTAGGCCCCCTCCAGCCATGTGGGTCCAGAGGGGATGGGAGGGATGGAAGGGGGAGCAAAAGTAAAGGCCAGACCTATGGGACCAGCACCCCTGAGGGGTGGCAGTGGGAGGGAAGGAGTTCCTACACCCAGCAGGACCCACCCATGGTTAGGGGTCCAGCAGCTATGAGAGAGAACATGGGAGAGACACTGGGGGCGGGGCATGAAGGAACAGAAGGGAACGGGGCCAATGCTTTCCCTGTCCGCTTAGGCACCGGGAAGCCTGTTGGGCTCCTGGGCCTAATCCTGTGCTATCAGAGCCCCCCTCCTGCTGTGCAGAACCCAAGCCCTGCCCCTACCCCCCCAGGACCCTAACTCCAAACTCTGGAACCCCACACTCCAGAGGCCCTCCTTTCTATGTGCGGCCTCTCCCCTTCTGCACACAGCTCCTAAGCAGAGGCCCAGCCCCATGATGAAACGTCGCCCTGCCTAGCCCCACCCCATGCTCAAACGTCACCCCCCACACCCGCCTAGGTCCCGCCCCACCCTAAACCCCACCCCTGCCTAAGTTCCACCCCCCCACCCCCACCCCCGCCTAAACTCTGCCCCTATAGCCAAGGCTTTTTTTCTTCTTTTTCTTTTCTTTTTTCCTCTTTTAGATTGGGGTTCTGTTTTACCTTGTTGATTCACTATTCTTGATTGTTTTATATTTTTATTTTTCCTAATAAATCTTTTATTTTTCTAATTTTATTTTATTCTTTATACTTTGTTAGGGATCACTCCTTTTGGCTTGTTGCCCACCACCCCCCCCGTTTTTTTTTTTGCCTTTCTCCTGCTGTGGTTTTATTTCTACCCTATTGAAGTTGTTTCAATTATAGTTTTATTTTTCCTAATATACATTTTATCTTTCTAATTTTATTTTGTTTTTTATTCTTTGATATTGTACTGCTACTTTTTTTCTTTATTTCTTCTTCTTTTTTTTTTTTTTTAACTGCACCACAAAGCTTGTGGGATCTTGGTTCCCAGGCCAGAGGTCAGGCCCAAGCTCCTGTGGTGGGAGCTCCAAGTCCAAACCACTGGTCTAACAGAGAACCTCAGACCCCAGGGAATATAAATCACACTGAGGCCTCCCAGAGGACCTCATCTCAGCACCAAGACCCAGATCTATCTAACACCTGCAAACTCCAGTGCTGGACGTCTCAGCCCAAACAACCAGTAAGACAGGAATACAGCATCACCCATTAAAAAAAAAAATGAAACGACAAAAAAATATGGTACAGATGAAAGAGCAAAGTAAAAACCTACAAGACCAAATAAATGAAGATGAAATAGGAAATGTACCTGAAAAAGAACTCAGAGTAATGATAGTAAAGATGATCCAAAATCTCAGAAACAGAATGGAGAAAATATAAGAAACATTTAACAAGGATCTAGAAGAACTAAAGAGCAAACAAACAGTGATGAACACCACAATTACTGAAATTAAAAATACTTTAAAAGGAATCAATAACAGAATAACTGAGGCAGAAGAACGGATAAGTGAGCTGGAAGATAAAATGGTGGAAATAACTGCCAAGGAGAAGAATAAAGAAAAAGGGAATGAAGAGAATTGAGGACTGCCTCAGGGACCTCTGGGAGAACATTAAATGCACCAACATTCGAATTACAGGGGTCCTAGAAGAAGAAGACAAAAAAAGAAGAGTCTGAGAAAATATTTGAAGAGATTATAGTCGAAAACTTCCCTAACTTGGGAAAGGAAATAGTCTATCAAGTCCAGGAAGCACAGACAGGATAAACCCAAAGAGAAACACTGCAAGAAACATATTAATCAAACTATCAAAAATTAAATACAAAGAAAAAATATTAAAAGCAGAAAGGGAAAAGCAACAAATAACATACAAAGGAATCCCCATAAGATTAAGTTGACAGCTAATCTTCAGCAGAAATTCTGCAAGCCAGAAGGGAGTGGCAGGACATATTTAAAGTGATGAAAGGGAAAAACCTACAACCAAGATTACTCTACCCAGCAAGGATATCATTCAGATTCGATGGAGAAATTAAAACCTTTACAGATAAGCAAAAGTTAAGAGAATTCAGCACCACCAAACCAGCTTTACAACAAATGCTAAAGGAACTTCTCTAGGCAAGAAACACAAGAGAAGGAAAAGACCTACAATAACAAACCCAAAACAATTAAGAAAATGGGAATAGGAACATACATATTGATAATTACCTTAAATGTAAACGGATTAAATGCCCCCACCAAAAGATACAGACTGGCTGAATGGATACAAAAACAAGACCCGTATATATACTGTCTACAAGAGACCCACTTCAGACCGAGGGACACATACAGACTGAAGTGAGGGGATGGAAAAAGGTATTCCATGCAAATGGAAATGAGAAGAAAGCTGGAGTAGCAATTCTCATATCAGACAAAATAGACTTTAAAATAAGGACTATTAAAAGAGACAAAGAAGGACACTACATAATGATCAAGGGATCGATCCAAGAAGAAGATATAACAATTGTAAATATTTGTGTACCCAAACTAGGAGCACTTCAATACATAAGGAAGATGCTAACAGCCATAAAAGGGGAAGTCGACAGTAACACAATCATAGTAGGGGACTTTAACACCCCACTTTCACCAATGGACAGATTATCCAAAATGAAATAAATAAGGAAACACAAGCTTTAAATGACACATTTAACAAGATAGACTTAATTGATATGTATAGGACATTCCATCCAAAAACAATACAGTACACTTTCTTCTCAAGTGCTCATGGAACATTCTCCAGATTAGATCATACCTTGGGTCACAAATCAAGCCTTGGTAAATTTAAGAAAACGGAAATCGTATCAAGTATCTTTTCTGACCACAACACTCTGAGACTAGATATCAATTACAGGAAAAAATCTGTAAAAATACAAACACATGGAGGCTAAACAATACACTACTTAACAACCAAGAGATCACTGAAGAAATCAAAGAGGAAATTAAAAAGTGCCTAGAAACAAATGACAATGAAAACACGATGCCCCAAAACCTATGGGATGTAGCAAAAGCAGTTCTAAGAGGGAAGTTTATAGCAATACAATCCTACCTCCAGAAACAAGAAACATCTCAAATAAACAACCTAACCTTACACCTAAAGCAATTAGAGAAAGAAGAACAAAAAAACCCCAAAGTTAGTAGAAGGAAAGAAATCATAAAGATCAGATCAGAAATAAATGAAAAAGAAATGAAGGAAACAATAGCAAAGATCAACAAAACTAAAAGCTGGTTTTTTGAGAAGATAAACAAAATTGATAAACCATTAGCCAGATTCATGAAGAAAAAAAGGGAGAAGACTCAAATCAACAGAATTAGAAATGAAAAAGAAGAAGTAACAATTGACACTGAAGAAATAGAAAGGATCGTGAGAGATTACTACAAACAACTGTATGCCAATAAAATGGACAACCTGGAAGAAATGGACAAATGCTTAGAAAAGCACAACCTCCTGAGACTGAACCAGGCAGAAAGAGAAAATATAAACAGACCAATCAAAAGCACTGAAATTGAAACTATGATGAAAAATGTTCCAACAAACAAAAGCTCAGGACCAGATGGCTTCAAGGGCAAATCCTATCAAATATTTAGAGAAGAGCTAACACCTATCCTTCTCAAACTCTTCCAACATATAGTAGAGGGAGGAGCACTCCTAAACTCATTCTACAAGGCCACCACCACCCTGATACCAAAACCAGACAAAGATGCCACAAAAAAAGAAAACTACAGGCCAATATCACTGATGAACATAGATACAGAAATCCTCAGCAAAATACTAGCAAACAGAATCCGGCAGCACATTTAAAGGATCGTACACCATGATCAAGTGGGGTTTATCACAGGAATGCAAGGATTCTTCAGTATACACAAATCAATCAATGTGATACACCATATTAACAAACTGAAGGATAAAAACCATATGATCATCTCAATAGATGCAGGAAAAGCTTCTGACAAAATTCAACACCCATTTATGATAAAAACCCTTCAGAAAGTAGGCACAGAGGGAGTTTACCTCAACATATATGACAAACCGACAACCAACATCATTCTCAATGGTGAAATACTGAAACCACTTCCTCTAAGATCAGGAACAAGACAAGGTTGCCCAATTCCATGACTATTATTCATCTTAGCTTTGGAAGTTTTACCCACAGCAATCAGAGAAGAGAAAGTAATAAAAGGAATCCAAATCAGAAAAGAAGAAGTAAAATTGTCACTGTTTGCAAATGACATGATACTATGCATAGAGAATCCTAAAGATGCTACCAGAAAACTACTAGAGCTAATCAATGAATTTGGTAAAGTAGCAGGATACAAAATTAATGCACAGAAATTTCTTGCATTCCCATACAATAGTGATAAAAATCTGAAAGAGAAATTAAGGAAACACTCCCATTTACCACTGCAACAAAAAGAATAAAATACCTAGTAATAAACCTGCCTAAGG
The DNA here is from genome assembly GCF_005190385.1 of Monodon monoceros. Taxonomy (NCBI): domain Eukaryota; kingdom Metazoa; phylum Chordata; class Mammalia; order Artiodactyla; family Monodontidae; genus Monodon; species Monodon monoceros. The sequence continues at coordinate 97,167,261 of NW_021703768.1, forward strand.
AGACAAAAGACCTATATGAAGAAAACTATCAGACACTGATGAAAGAAATTAAAGATGATACAAA